>NC_048302.1:67075256-67182664 GCF_013100865.1 Trachemys scripta elegans
TAGGGGGGGGGGAGGCTTTTGTTTGTGCTCTTTGTTTGGGAGTTTGTTCGCTCTTGGGACTGAGAGGGACCAGACATCAATCCAGGTTCTCCCCATCTTTCTAAACAAGTCTCTCCTATTTCAAACTTGTAAGTAAATAGCCAGGCAAGGCATCTTAGTTTTCCTTTGTTTTCTCAACTTGTAAATGTACCTTTTACTAGAGTGTTTATCTTTGTTTGCTGTACTTGAACCTAAGACTAGAGGGGAGTCCTCTGAGCTCTTTAAGTTTGATTACCCTGTAAAGTTATTTTCCATCCTGATTTTACAGAGATGATTTTTACCTTTTTCTTTCATTAAAAGCCTTCTTTTTAAGAACCTGATTGATTTTTCCTTGTTTTTAGATCCAAGGGGTTTGGATCTGTATTCACCAGGGAATTGGTGAAAGGTTTCTCAAGGCTACCCAGGGAAGGGAATTAGTTTTTGAGAATGGTGGCAGCGGACCAGAATCTAAGCTGGTAGTTAAGCTTAGAAGTTTTCATGCAGGCCCCCACATTTTGTACCCTAAAGTTCAGAGTGGGGATACAGCCTTGACAGAAGGCAACAAATGCATTAAAATCCAGCAGGGATGTGCCAGACAGCAAGTGAGACATGGCAAAACAAATGCTCATTTCTATGATTACTTGCAGGATGGGGGACTCTATCCTATGAAACAGATTTGAACATTGTTCAACTGATTATCGACCACATGAGCTTCCCACTGCGAGGGAAAGAGCCAATGCAATCCAAGGATTCATAAACAAGGGAATCTGAAGTAGGAATATAGCGGTTATTTTACCTCGATATTTGGCATTGGCATGATTCTGCTGGAATACTGAGTCCAGTTCTGGGTCAAGAAAAATGTTGATAAATTGAAGAGGGTTGAGAGAAGAGCCACAAGAATGACCACGGTCGATAAAAATCAAACTGATTTTTTTAATTTAAATCTGTTTTTGGATAAAATGCTTTTTGAAGAAAAAGGATAGTTTTAATTAAGGTACATTATAGCTCAAAGACATCTCATCATGGAATGTTTCAGAGTAGCAGCCGTGTTAGTCTGTATCCGCAAAAAGAAGAACCGGAGTACTTGTGGCACCTTAGAGACTAACAAATTTATTAGAGCATAAGCTTTCAGAAGTGGGCTGTAGTCCACGAAAGCTTATGCTCTAATAAATTTGTTAGTCTCTAAAGTGCCACAAGTACTCCTGTTCTTCATCATGGAATAGGGATTATAAATTCTAATTCTCTATTATGAAAACAGTATATTCATGTAATATTTAAGAAAAGTTTTGTAAATGAGTTCCAATATGTCATGGATTCGGGACCCAATCTTATGGGGTTCTAGGGTCTTCTGTATAGATTTAGGTTAATCTTTCTATCTACCCCAGGGGTAGGCAACCTGTGGCATGCATGCCGAAGGTGGCACGCAAGCTGATTTTCAGTGGCACTCACACTACTCGGGTCCTGGCCACTGGTCCAGGGGGCTCTGCATTTTAATTTAATTTTAAATGAAGCTTCTTAAACATTTTAAAAACCTTATTTACTTCACATACAATAGTTCAGTTATATATTATAGACTTATAGAGTCCTTCTAAAAATATTAAAAATGTATTACTGGACTGCAAAACCTTTATTTATTCACTCTAATTTAAGATTCTGCACACCACTTATGAAAGGTTGCCGACCTCTGATCTACCCAATGAAACTCAGTGCTCAGTCTAGAAGATACCATCAGAGATGCTTAGTTTTGCAATTTTCAAACTGTGGATTTGAGTCTCCAGAGATAACATGCTTGTTAACAGCAAAAATATTTTTAAACAAAGAGAGAGAGAGAGAAATAACAGCCCTCAGCCCTATTGTCCCTCTGCAAATTTGTGTACACAGAGTCAATGCCTTACCTCTCTCTAAAAGTGCAAAGTTTCACAAAGTTCAATGAATAGAAGATTGTGGGGGTGGAATAGATCTGGACAAGGAGAAGTAATCTGGAGATAAGTGTGAGGGGGAGGGACGGACAGAAACAAAAGTGAAACTGTTTGAGCAGCATATTCCAGAAGTCTTGAGGTCTTTCCGAGTGTAGCCTTCATTGATTTGAGATCTACCATACCATTCTCTCACTAGAAGGAAAAGCCTATAGTGGCAGACGGCTATAAAAGAGACCCAGTTTGGGAATATTTTAATGAAGTTCCCCTACCTGTGGGTAAAACAGGCATGTGTGCAAAATGCAAACAGTGCAACAAGATAATACAAGGCCTAGTTGCCCGAATGAAACAACGTCATAAGAAGTGTTCCTTCTCAGGAGGAAGCTGCATTGAAGATGATGAAAGGAACACGTTTGAACATGCAGGATCTTCAGGTTGGTAACAACCAACAAGAATGCACTTTTATGTAGAAATCCATAATTAAATTGAGTCTTCCTGACTAGTGATTTAAATCAATATGGAACAATTTAATGAGGTTGTGATGGATTCACCATCAATGGTATTTTTTAAAATCAAGATTGGATGTTTTTCTAAAGGATATGCTCCAAAAATTATTTTGGGCAAGTGTTATGGCCTGTGTTATACAGTAGGTCAGACTAGATCATCACAATCTGGGAATCTATGAATGTTCATTTGATTTTTTAAGATACATTGTTATGTTTATACGAGTCCTTTTTGCTGTCACACTTCTAGGGAATGAGTTGACAGCCAAGAAAGATTTCAAAAACAACAAATTTTAAGCAAATGCTTAAAAATAGTAATGGCAAGTAATATTGAATTTATATCCTGGAATACCAGAATCAGGAGCGTTTGTTTTAATGCAATGAGTTTCCCCCAGGAAATAAGGGAACCAGAATACCATGTGATCTACATGTCCAATGAAAGCTAGCATACTCAACTTGAATTTCAAATATCAAATGCTCAGAACTGACTGTTTGGTCGTGTGTCTCTAGACAAAACACTGCTCTACAGCCAAAATGCTTCTGAAATAAATGTAGTCAAACTTTATTAATTCTGGGTCACTGAGAATGAAAATGATGCTTAAAATTGTTGATTGGCTCTAGTTTTCAAGATATGCTATTGGGTCAGTATATACGACCCTTGACTTGGGAATGGCGGAGGATAAGTGAGTTATAAAGGGAAGGGATCTCAATTTAAACCAGAAATGACTAAAATACATCTTTGACTGGATCTATGAATAAATCTATGACTGGGTTTGGACAGTACTTGCTTTTTAGACAAAATAATGAAATCTGAAGCTGGTATTGCGTCATCCATGATATGAATTGCATCATGTTATTCCTAGAAGTCATGGATGATGCAATCATAACGAAGCTTACATCACTCTGCTGAACAAATTGCCCTATATCAGCTCTAGAAATCATACAGTGTCGTGCTCTCTTATTTGTCAGTGTTTGATTTTGCAAAGGGACACATTTCTGTTTAGCCAAAGTGAGCAGAGATGCCTCGTACTTGTGTGAACAGTGCAGATAACTTCTGCTATGTTTGTGGTGAAGTGACTTTTGCATCACAAAAGCGCAGTATAACCACTATGGTTAAGAAAGCCTATCACCTTTATTTTGGCTGCAAAACTGGAGATCAGGACAAGAGGTGGGCCCCACACATATGCTGCATCACTTGTGCAACAGATCTTCGCCAGTGGTTGAACAGGAAAAGGAAATCTATGCCTTTTGCAGTGAGCCAGCAGATCATACCAGCAATTGTTACTTCTGCATGATGCCTCCAGTTGGGAAAGGTGTGTCAAAGAAGAAAAAGTGGAATGTTTGGATAATGCACAGTCCATCAGCTATACGCCCAGTACCCCACGGAGAAGGACTGCCGGTTCCTGATGCACCAGAATCATTCTCACTTGAGTCAGATGAGGAAGAGGAAGAGGATGAAACTTCTGGTCCTGAACCATCAATGTCACAGGACCCACATTTTCTCCCATCCTCCTCCTCTGAACCACATCTCATAACACAAGGTGAACTGAATGACCTTGTCAGGGATTTGGAACTACCCAAGAGTAAGGCAGAGCTGTTGGGCTCCAGACTACAGCAGTGGAATCTCCTGGCAGGTGATGTTAGGGTTTCCATGTTCCGTGACCGTCAAAAGGATCTTGTCCCATTCTTCTTCATGGAAGGTGATCTTGTAGCCTGCAACAACATCGATGGTGTGATGGCAGCCCTCAACATCGTTCACGATCCAGATGAGTGGAGACTGTTCATTGAGTCATCGAAGACGAGTCTTAAAGCTGTTTTACTGCACGATGGCAATGTTTTGCCATCAATTCCAGTTGGTCACGCAGTCCATAGGAAGGAAACCTATGACAACATGAAACAACTTTTGAGGTGCATAAACTATGACCAACATCAGTGGCAGCTTTGTAGCTATTTGAAGGTTGTTGCTCTCTTGCTTGTTCTGCAGACTGGATACACAAAGTACTGCTGTTTTCTCTGCGACTGGGATAGTCGTGCAAGAGATTCCCACTACATCAAGAAAGATTGGCCACTCCGACAGTCATTGGAGCCTGGGAGGAAAAAAGTGTTCAGCATCCACCACTTGTTGAATCAAGGAAGATTTTGTTACCACCCTTACACATCAAGCTAGGTCTGATGAAGAACTTTGTCAAGGCCATTGACAAAAACACAAGCAGCTTTCAAGTACCTCCGTGGAAAATTTCCAAGGTTAAGTGAAGCTAAGATAAAGGAAGGTGTCTTTTTTGGTCCTCAGATTCATGAACTTCTTCGAGATGATGCATTTGACCATGCACTGCGTGGCAAGGAAAAGACGGCATGGAAAGCCTTCCAGTTAGTGGCAATACATTTTCTCGGAAACAAGGCAGACAACTACAGGTTGTTGGTGCAAAACCTCCTCAAGGCATACAAAAGCCTTGGTTGCAACATGTCACTAAAGATACATTTTTTGCACTCTCATCTAGATTTTTTTCCACCGAACTGCGGAGCAGTGAGCGATGAGCACGGCGAGCGATTTTACCAGGACATTGCAACAATGGAGAAACTCTATCAGGGCAAGTGGAGCCCATCAATGCTTGCAGACTATTGCTGGACAGTGACAAGAGATGCTCCATTTAATGAATACAAGAGACAAGCCAAGAAGCGCCCAGTAGACACTGAATAGGACTAAACTATGTACATAATAGTTTGCCTTTTGTTTCATAATAAATTTATATATATAACCCTTTTGCTGATTTTTAACATGTTACATGAACAGGACAGGTGAAATATCATGTAAAGCAACCATAAACACATGAAAAGACCTAGGTTTACAATTTATGATTAAAACTACTATCTACACAATATACATAGACATAAAATGTAAAATCTTAAATATCTTCGAAACAGTAGCCAGTTGTTTTAATTGTCATATTTTAATTCAGCACATCAAAATACATAATAAATAGCACATTTTATCTCTGAAGCACACGAGTTCTCAAAAATTGTAGACCATATTTTTTAAACAGATACATTATAGAAAATTGTTAACTGTCCATGGACAATTTGGAGAAGATTTTTTTTTTTTTTTTTTTTTTTTTTTTAAACAGTAGTTACCGAAGTTTACCCTGATCTAGTGCACTTTAAGGTAGTTTGGTCTGAAAGCTGGGCGTGGGAAATGAAAAGCTATGCCACTTGTTTAAGAGTCCCTCTGGCAGGGTAATTATTCTCACACACACACCAACCCCTATCTGATTAGATCCCAGCAGCTCTTTCCCCCATCCCCGCCATCTGTCATTTTCCTCTCAAAGGTTACTGATATTCTAGATCAGACACAGCAGGAATGTACCATACAGCAAGAGACACAGCTCCTTGAACTAGCTCTCTAGTGATTTTACCATGATGGGCCAAATACTACAAATCTTAACGCTGATCTTTACAACACAGGTAGCCTCATAGAAATCAGTGGTACAATTTGCAGAGTAAAGTACTATTTAACATGTATGTATAAGAGTATTTGACTCTGACCACACAGTGTTATTTTCAATAAACCAAGTAATAGGGCTGGTTATACTATGTAAATTAATCTCCCCTTTCACTCATCCTAAATGTTACTTAGTTTTTAAGAAAAAAGGTCAATATAGGAAGAATATGTTAATTTTATATGGCCAGTATTCCAACCTCTGTCTCACAGGCCCTTCCTTCACAGGGTATCTAGGCAAGGAGTTTAAAAACTGAAGTGGGTCATTCCTATTCCATTTTCCTGACCTGGATTGTCCTGCATCTGGTACCAAGTCAGAGTCTTTATTCAAGTCTATGTAATCATATTTTATCTTTTCTTTGAGTTCGACTGGAAATTCAAATCTGGAGTAAGATATTTGGTTTTAACTCCTTGTCTTGCATAGTTTTTGTTTTTCATTTGTGTCCAATGCTCCCATTGCCAGGGATAGATACTCTTTGGTTAGCACCTTTTACAATATTTTAATATAAAACCATTATGTTGTAAATCCAACAAATGAACCCCTAACCTGTGCCAATCTGTAACAAGCAGCATAGATAATCAAAGCTTTTGATACATTATAAAGCAAAAACAGGAATTTCAATACAGATCAGTGGTCCATTAATCTAGGATCCTGTTTCCAACAGTAGCCAGAATCAGGGGTTTCAGAGGAAGGGGAAAGAAACCCTGTACTGAACAATTATCTAATAGGAAGAATGTTCCTGTGTTGGAAGGCTAACACACAAGGAAGTATCTGATTTATGCCCCAAAGCATGATGGTGTTCGTTCGTGTTTTCTCTCTTCCCCCACCCACACCTCTCTATACATCTAGATAGACAGATAGAAGTAACTTGGATGTTTTTATCCATATAATGAATATCCAACCCTTTTCTTGAATCTTATTAAGTGAACAGACATAATAGTTATTAAAATAGATTTTATTCATCTTGCTGACTATTTTTACTATCCCTAACCTCCGGTTTTGAAAGAAACCCAAATAGTGAAGTTCAGATCTCAAATCTCATAGGAATCCAAACTAAAATAAAAAGACTGGATCCGATGTTAGTTTGTGACCATCATTACTGTTTTTACTCCAGAATTTTAAATATGAATTGAGCATGTTTCTCCTCTCAGCTACAGCAGTTTTAAGCCAGTGTACCCCCATTGACTGCAATAGTTATTTCTGATTTTATATGAGTCAGAGAAGAATGAGGTCCATTTATCTTCAAAATCAGGAGATATACATGTTTTTACAATGTTAAAAAGTTTGTTCCCACAAATTTTAGTATTAATTTCAATTAAGAACAACAAATAGTTAACCTGCACATCCACAAAGGTTGCTTTCGTGTATGACATCAGGGATTTTTTCCTCCAGAAGTCCTTAAACCCTAAATCCCCATTGCATTTACAAGATCAAAAATTGCTTTGTTTATCCAATGATCCATTTAAACCCACTGCAGAAAGGCAGATAAAAAGCTGAATGTCTGTAACTAAAGATTTGATTGCATTAGGCAATTTCTGAAGACAATTACAAAGTGGCTGTAGAGCACTCATCCCACAATCATCATTATTCATTCAAGTGCCGTCCATAAATTACTCAACATAGTTGGGGGGGGGGGGAAGGAGGCAGACAAAACAATGCATGCATGCATGCAAGCTTTTTTACTTAAATATTTAGGACAGTTTGTTTCGTTTAATAAACCAAACACATATGTGGTTCTGTTCACAAGAACTGAAGAGGTATCTTTTGAGAGCTACCTACCTTTTCAGAAACAGATAATATACAATTTGTAACTTGTAGACCTTCATGAACATTAGGGACTCAGATTATCAACAGCATAGCTGGCTGAGTCCAGAATAAATTAGAACACCCACAAGGAACTTGTTGAAAGAAGAAAAAGAGGAAGCCAACTGGATAATCTGTCTGCAGAATGGATGTTTTAACTTCCTACCGAAAGAAAGAAAAATAGTCCTTAAGAATCTCTGGAACAGCACATGTTGGCTACCAGAGATTGTTCCTTTGGAAGCAGATAACACGCAACTCTTGCTACTGCTAATCACTACCCTCTGCTTATTAGTTGCGGGACTAGAGACATCCTTCTCTCCTGACAACTTTTGGGGGCAGCTCCCTCTGCCAACAACTACTGGCCTTAAGGTACCCTTCATGGGATTTGTGCTGCTCCCAAAAGCCCACGCAAGTAGCAGATGGTATTGGAGGAGCCTTCTGCAATCACTCATGTCACATACCACATGACAAAGACAAAGAGAGCTATGCACAGCCAGACCTTTGGCACATTCCTAAGACCAGCTTCAAAAGGAGGAAAATTATCACTTCACTGCTCTATGCATTGGATATTTGGAGCCTAATATTTTTCTGCTTTCAGAGACAAACTTCTGGTTTGTCTTTTAAGGGGGGGGGAGGGGAGGGAAGAAACTTAATCCCCAAGACAAATGATACTTGAGTCTGGATTTTGTCCCAATCACCTTTGAGGCAAAAGGCTCCTTTGTGGTCAGAGTTAGGGATATGGACATGCCTGAGAAGATAAAATCAGAAACAAAAAACAAACAAAACAAAAAATGACTGATTTGCTACTAGCATAGCAAACCATGATGTCATGTCTGTGACATGCAAATTTCCATTTAGCTTTTCAAGTTATTCAACTAATGATCTCTATTTAAAATGCAGAGTCTTCTGCGTAGAATAATTACACCACAAAGTAACTTTCATGATGATCCTATACTATAAAGCCAGTGCATGCTAGCATGAACAAGATGATGGAGCTAAAATCCTTGACCTCAGCGGTGAACGAGAATGTTCAAAAACCTACATCTACAAACCAGCAAGCACAGAAATGTAATTATGTTACAGCACATTGCCCTATCCATAAAACATTTTCCCCCGATTTTGAACTGTCAAATATTTACTTCGGACTGTCAGGATCAGTTTCTATGCTAAGCAAGTTCACTGTACACTGAATTGCTCTAATGAACCTAGCCCAGAGTTAACTACAAGGTCACAAAACAAATAGCATAGAACTGTGTTTCCATATTTGTTTAAAAAAAAATGTAGACAGAAATACAAGACAAAACACATAGGGAGCATACAGGTAATTTTATGGTTTGTTTTTTTTTTGGGGGGGGGGGGAAATTTGTTGAAAAAATCTGAGTGGTTCCAAAAGTTGAAAACAGATAGTGAAAGCTCCTCAACATGGAACTGTCAGTTGACCACTATCCTCACCTGTACAACCTCATCTAGTCTAGAAATGGTTTCTGCAAGTGCAACTCTGGGGTACAGATGTGGGGATCCACATGAAAGACCCCCTAAGCTTATATTCTACCAGCTTGGGTTAAAAACTTCACCAAGGCACAAATTCCTTTCCTTGTCCTTGGATAGTATTTCTGCCACCACCAAGTGATTTATACAAACATTCAGGGAAGGGTCACTTGGAATCCCTATCCCTGCAAGCCCCTTTACCCCCTTTCCTGGGGAGGTTTAAGAATAATATACCAACCAAATGGTTAGCAATGTGAGCACAGACCAGACCCTTTGTCTTCAGGACACTGAAAATCAATCAGGTTCTTAAAAGAACTTTATTTATAAAGAAAAAAAATAAAAGAATCACACCTGCAAAATCAGGATGGAAGGCAACTTTATACGGTCAAGAAAAGATTAAAAAAACAGAGGATTCCCCTCTGTCTCAGCTTCACAGTAACAAAAACAGGAATAAAACTACCTCTGTAGCACAAGAAAATTCACAAGCTAGAACAAAAGATAACCTAACGCATTTCCTTGCCTTCTTACAATTTCTGTGGTTTTAGATCTATTATTTTCAGGAAATGTTGTACTTGCTTAGTCTCTCCCTCCATCCAGAGAGGGAACAACAAAGAGAAAGCCACAAACAAATCTCCCCCCTCCCCATCCGATTTGAAAGTATCTTCTTTCCTCATTGGCCCTTCTGGTCAGGCGCCACCTAGGTTATTTGAGCTTCTTAACCCCTTACAGGTAAAGCAATTTAGTACAGCTGCCAAGGACGGATTTTATGCTACCCTTCTCTCTTTATTTATGACAGCAAGTTATATTGCAGTTCTATAAACAATGAATGTATACAGGGGACAAAGGGCCAGATATTCAAGAGCGCTCAGGGAGCCCCAATTTGCACTTACACACGCTGTGACAGGGTCAAGCCAGATGGCTACAGGACAGTGTTTTTTTCTTTTCTTTTTTTTTTTAAAAAGGGGGGGCAGGCACATGCACCCACGTGCGCTTGCAACAAAAAAAGAAAATCAGTTTAGGCTGGCTGCTCTATCAGACCCAATGGTGGCAACAGGGCGTTCAATAAGTGACAACTACAGAGTCTTCAATGCAAACATTTGCTATCGCTCTATAACATGGGGACTAAGTGCAGTGTAGCTGCTGTTTGTCAGCAGGAGAGAGTTCTCCCATCGACAAAGCCCTGTTTACACCAGTGCTTTTCATCAGCAAAACTTCTGTTGTTTGGGGGAGGAGGCGTGTTTTTTCGTTCAGGTTCCAGTGTAGACAAAGCCTAATACATGCAGCATCCTACAAGCAATGCACAAGGTCAAAATACTAAACATTTTTATCAACTTAATATCTATTTTAACAGTGCTAAAACACAGGTGAACTAGACTGGCTTCCAACTATGCATTTGTCAGTGTTCATCGAGACCCAGGGCCTTGGCAAGAGCTGGTAGCTGGTCTGCCAGTATCATGCCCTCATCAAAGGCTTTTAAGCAAAGTACGCAGTCATGGGAAAATAGAGACTCATCTCGTGGATATGGAACTGGTTAAAATATAAGAAACTGAGTAAGAATAAATCGGCAGTTTTCACAGGGGAGAGAGGTAAATGTCAATGTCAGAGTTCCCCACGGATCAGTACTGGTGCCTGTGCTGTACAACATATTCATTAATAATCTTGAAAAATGGATGAATACTGAATGACAGTTTGCTGAAGATACCTATCTTGAGTAATTTTGTAAGTTCAAATCAGATAGGAAGAACTATAAACGGATCTCACTAATTTGGATGTCTGGACAACAAAATGACTGATGAAATGCAGGGTTGATAAATGCAAAGTGATCCAAACTGGAAAACATAGCCCCAACAACAGTTACAAAATGCTGGGGTCTAAATCTGTTACCACTTAAGAAAGAGATATTGGAATCCTCCCCACACCTCCCCGGGCCCCAGAGCATCTCTGCCTGAAAGCGGGTAGCTGCCCTACCATCTGCGCTGTGCTCCCTTGCTGCTGTCGCTGCCTGCCGCTGCTGCCTAAGACTACAACACAAGAGCGGCGCTGGTGGCAGGCTGAGGCAGCTGCTGCACCTGAAGAGGGGAGGAGGTGCACACATGATTGGCAGCCCTGCCCTCCCCTCCCCTGGCACCCACCGAGAGGTGACATTGAGGGAGCTTCCGGGAGACAGAGTCTGGGGACCTCACCGGTACAGCTGCTGGGACTTGGATGAGTGTCCGGCCTGGTGATCCACCCCCCTGCCTCCCCACACCCGCAGCCACCACTCCTGTTGCATGCTGGGCAAGGGGCAACCCCATCCCCAGTGAAGCTATGGTGATGGGCAGCTACAGGGGAGGAGACCACATGTGATGGCAGCTCCCCTCTCTTCCCCTCCCTTCCCCCCCCCCCAAACACCCACCATAAGGGAGGCGAGGGGAGGGGCCCTAGGAGCACATGCAGTGACAGTGGTGCAGGATGAGTGCTTCGGGAGTGGGGGGGGGGGAAATGAAGGGAGCCCCTCCCCCGAAGCTTGCTGCTGCAAGGAGAGGGTTGGAGGGGGAAGGAGGGGAAAGAAAGAGTCCTCTCTGGCCCTAGCCCCAGGCAGCATGTCTGCATCCCAAGCTCCTCGTCCCTGACCCCACCCCACCCAAGAGCCCTCACCCCAACCCTCAGCAACTTAAATTCGGTGGTTAGTTTGGGGTATAATAGTGTCTAGCACAATACTTGATTTTATACCCTTTAAAGCATATAATTGGTTGTAAATGGTTATGACAAAATAGAATGTATTGAAGCAAGTGCTGCTTCTGACTTTCGACTTTTAATTGGCCTTTGTAATCTTGTGGCACCAGCAAGTTGTAGCTTCATTTCCCTCCCCCCCCCAACAAATTCTTGATTTGTAGGACCAGTAATAATCAACAATGAATAAATTCTTAATAAAAAGTTATTGAGAGAAAAAGAAGGAAAGGGTAATTCATCAAGTGACGGCTTGAGTTAGCCACCCAGTTTTCAAACTGAAGTTATACAAAAGAAAGAAAGAAAGAAAATGCGGCAAATCTACAAGATAAGACATAGCCAAGATTGAGCCAAAAACTCTAATTGGTGGAGTTTTTCAGCAATCTGCAAAAGCTATTCTGAAAAAAGAAGATCTTAATGTTTTCTACAAAGGCCAAACCAACCTTTATTTCGTCTGGATTTCAAGATTGGAGACACACATTGCGTGGTTTTACATCACAAGAAAAATGCTCCTGTCACAAGGAAGCGGTAATGAATATGCTGCTCTGCAATCGCAGGTAAATATTTCTGCACTAATGTTAGCCAGTTACAGAAAAGAATCACAATCAGCTAGGAATGCACTGCAGAAATTTTTTTAAAATGTTCAGTACCTCAACAAGGAATAGTATTACACAAACATAATGAGAGTGATTCAAATTTGATGCAGCTCTTCTTGCTACGCAATACAGATTCAGAGGAACTGAGACAGTGGCTTAGTCGCACAAAATACAAGTGGCTTTCACATGAGGTTATTAATGAAATAATTGTAATGGCAATGATGGAGTTAAGACAAATTGTGAAAAAGATAAAGGCTTCAAAGTTTTATGCCATTGTAATGGATGAGACTATTGATTTGTCCAGAAAAGAACAAGTAAGTTTTTTCTTTAAGGTTATTTTCTAGCGAAGACTGGGAGATTTGAGTTTATTGGTTTTACTAAACTGATGCAATGGATGCTTCTTCTCTTTTCAAAATTGTGGAAGATGCAAATCACCCCTGAGAAATGTACTTTTCTGATTGACGGGGACAGGGTTACGCTGGAGCCAGTTATGTGTCCAGCAAATATACTAGGGTCCAAGCCAAAGTGAAGGATCAAGAGCGGAATTTGTGCACTGTGCTGCACATTCCCTTAACCTTGCCATGCAGGATTCTCTGCATAATATTCAAGAATGTCGTGATAGGTTTTCGATGGTGAACGATCTCATCAATGCCTTCAGGGAGTCATCAAAGTGTATGGCAGCATTCAGAGAGTTTCATAGTGAAGCAGAGCCTTCTTTATGACCGTTGTGCCCAACAAGATGGACACTAAGATCAGTAGCATTAAATCACTGCTCCACAACTACGAGGTTATGATAAACTGCCTAGATTAATTTGATTACTCTTCCAATGAATTTGGTTCAAAACGTAGTGGATTCTCGAAGCAACCGCAATCTTTTTAAACATATTTTACACTAACAGTTCTTGCGAAAGCCATGGGTCCTGTAGAAGACGCTAATGCAAAAATTCAAAGCTCAAACATGTCATTGGCAAGCGTTATGAAGGAAGTTGGCCTGTTGCAAGAGGTGTTGAGTGAGATGCACACTGACTCATCATACAATCACTTCTGGGAACCAGTAGAGAAGGCAAGAAATCTTTATTTAGATGATCCTACACGCTCGAGAAAACGCAAGCCACCGACATGGCTCGACCATGGAAGCCTTCCTCATACTGTCAGTGACCCCAAAGAGTATTTTCATCAAATATATGTCAGGATCATTGGTGCTTGAAAACCTAAACCTCTGTTCAATGGCAACTTTGCAACAGAAAGCTTTACATTTGCAGTAAAATTGGAGAAGCATATAACTGATGCCGCAAATGGCTCGAAACAGGACATTGTCCCAATAAGTGAAGTTTTCCATGGTGACATTAACACAGAGGCTCTCCTCATTTAGAAATGTTGAGTGATATTTGCAGATTGAGAAATTGCCAGCTTAATTCAGTGAGCTAAGTGAAGCAATTTCTGAAGCTAAACGAAGGCTTGAGTGATATGTCAGAAGTTACAGTTCTCCTGAAATTATTCTACACAAATCTGACTACAACCTGCACTGCTGAACAATCATTCAGTTACCTGTGCAGACTGAAAAATTATTTGCGAACAACAGTGGGCCAAGACTATCACTAGGCATTTCTGCATATTCACAAGAACTCTACCTCTGAATCGAACATTGAAAGTCTCCTGGATGACTTCATTTCAAGAACCAAACGATGACAAAAAGTGTTTCCTGCCTCCTGAAGAATACTGCATAAGAAGGGGTTATATTTGTTTTAATTTTAGAATGTATTTGCTTTTGAGAATTATTGGTCCAAGAGTGCTTGGTTGGTTCCTTATTCCAAAGAGTATTAATAAAGTTGATATTCTTAGTTAAATATATTTTTCTTACTATAATAACATTGTGCAATATAGGGAGACTGTTAAATGCTTATGGTTTCTGGTCCATTTTTACATTATTTAAAATAAGTGATATAATATCTCAATCAGCTTACAAGGCAGGTGGAGGAAGGGGCGGGACTTAGACCCATTCTGGGCACCACCAAAAATTATACAAACTTGCCGTCCCGGATGGAAAAGAAGGGGGAAAAAATGAATGCTATGGAGCAGCTTCCATATGAGGAAAGATTAAAAAGATTGGGGCTTCTCATCTCACAAGAGACACGGGGGGGGAGGGGGGAGAAGGAAGAGAGGGATATGATAGAGGTCTATAAAGTCATGAATGGTGTGGAGAAATACTCCTTCACATAACAAAAACAAGGGGTTGACCAACAAAATTAATAGGCAGCAGGTTTAAAACAAACATAAGGAAATGCTTCTTCATGCAATGCACTGTCAGCCTGTGGGATCCGTTGCCATGGGCTGTTGTGAAAGCCAACAGTATAACTAGGATCAAAAAAGAGAATTAGTTAAGTTCATGGAGAATATGTCCATAAACGAAAATTAACCAAGATGATCAGGGACATAATTCCATGCTCCAGGTGTCCCTAAAGCTCCAAATGCCAGAATCTCTGACTGGACAATATGGGATGGATCACTCAAAATTGCTTTGTTCATTCTCACTGAAGCATCTGGCACCAGTCATTGTCACAGACAGGATACTGGGGTTGGTCTGACCCAGTATGGCCGTTTTTACGTATTTAGTGTGTTGCATGCTGGGGTGAAAATCTACACTGCATCAGCCTGCTGTGCATGAGGTGGCCACGTGGAGACTGCTGTTACACACTAACAGTTCTGTGGTGACCAAAGTGCACTGGCGAACTTTCAGAGCATAGCAGCAAGGTCCATACAGCCAATTGAAATAAAAGATGGCAAGAAAAGTGGTCTGCCAAAATGTTCTTTCATTCCTTCCAGCCAAGAGGTGGTTTGTTTTGTGGTCTACACCCACTTGATCTTAATAGATTATCACTGCTGAAACACAACAGGAAGGATTGGGGGAGGGGAGAGAAATAAGGAGGAAAAAAAGTCTGAGGTTTCCTACTGGCATACCAATAATCTCTACCCATAATTTAGTGATAATTTCAACTCTGTGAATATGACTAAATCACACTGACAAAATAATTAGAATCATAGAATATCAGGGTTGGAAGGGACCTCAGGAGGTCATCTAGTCCAACCCCCTGCTCAAAGCAGGACCAATTCCCAACTAAATCATCCCAGCCAGGGCTTTGTCAAGCCAGGCCTTAAAAACCTCCAAGGAAGGAGATTCCACCACCTCCCTAGGTAAAGCATTCCAGTGCTTCACCACCCTCCTAGTGAAATAATGTTTCCCAATATCCAACCCGGACCTCCCCCACTGCAACTTGAGACCATTGCTCCTTGTTCTGTCATCTGCCACCACTTTTGAGAACAGCCGAGCTCCATCCTCTTTGGAACCCCCCCTCAGGTAATTGAAAGCAGCTATCAAATCCCCCCTCATTCTTCTCTTCTGGAGACTAAAAAATCCCAGTTCCCTCAGCCTCTCCTCATAAGTCATGTGCTCCAGACCCCTAATCATTTTTGTTGCCCTCCGCTGGACTCTTTCCAATATTTCCACATCCTTCTTGTAGTGTGGGGCCCAAAACTGGACACAGTACTCCAGATGAGGCCTCACCAATGTCAAATAAAGGGGAACGATCATGTTCCTCAATCTGCTGGCAATGCCCCTACTTATACAGCCCAAAATACCATTATCCTTCTTGGCTACAAGAGCACACTGTTGACTCATATCCAGCTTCTTGTCCACTGTGACCCCTATGTCCTTTTCTGCAGAACTGCTACCTAGCCATTCGGTCCCTAGTCTGTAGCAGTGCATAGGATTCTTCCGTCCTAAGTGCAGGACTCTGCACTTGTCTTTGTTGAACCTCAGGTTTTTTTTGGCCCAATCCTCTAATTTGTCTAGGTCCCTCTGTATCTGATCCCTACCCTCCAGTGTATCTACCATGCCTCCCAGTTTAGTCTCATCTGCAAACTTGCTGAGAGTGCAGTCCACACCATCCTCCAGATCAGTAATAAAGATAGTTAACAAAACTGGCCCCAGGACCGATCCTTGGGGCACTCTGCTTGAAACCGGCTGCCAACTAGACATGGAGCTATTGATCACTACCCGTTGAGCCCAACGATCTAGCCAGCTTTCTATCCACCTTACAGTCCATTCATCCAGCCCATACTTCTTTAACTTGGCGGCAAGAATACTGTGGGAGACCGTATCAAAAGCTTTGCTAAAGTCAAGGAGTAACACATCCACTGCTTTCCCCTCAGCCACAGAGCCAGTTATCTCATCGTAGAAGGCAATTAGGATAGTCAGGCACAACTTCCCCTTGGTGAATCCATGCTGACTGTTCCTGATCACTTTCCTCTCCTCTAAGTGCTTCATAATTGATTCCTTGAGGACCTGCTCCATGATTTTTCCATGGACTGAGGTGAGGCTGACTGGCCTGTAATTCCCTGGCTGCTCCTCCTTCCCTTTTTTTAAAAGTTGGGCACTAAATTAGCCTTTTTTCCAGTCATCCAGGACCTCTCCTGCTTGCCAACTAATCCTATTTGTACTTCAACCCATGTCTACAGAGTGAAAAGCTAATCAAAATGCTTTAGAGAACAATCTAGCTCCTCCGTGCTACCAAAACCCCATCAGTTTTTTATTAAAAATTTATTTTCTTTTATTTTCCAAGTGCTAAAGCTTTCTCTACGTCCCCAAAACCTTGTTATTCCTGAGGTTTTTAAATTTTCTCTTTGTTCTTTACAGAGGAAATAGTCCTCTATACACAAACACACACACACACACACACCCTCTCTCAAAGATATTTGAAACAAGCTTATCAAGATACATTAGTTTTCCCACAGTTAAGATGGCAACCAGGTTCCAACTATATGTCCTATTTTTGATCTCCCTGTAACTTTGGCTAGTAAAATTTGTTTTGTCTGAAATTTGTCAGTCACACTGAATGCTAAGGAGAAAAAAAAATCTACATTAAGCTTGAAGAAAACTAGTAACACTGTTTTGAATTACAGGCCATTAAAAATGACCTTGTTTTGCAGTGTGTTTGGGTCCTCCTTTATTTTGAGAGCTACCTACAATGTACATGACTTGGATAGTATTTTTAATCAGTTTGAGAGTCTTGTCATGTCTTCTATATGGTAGAAGCCACCAGATCCCTATCAGGTTGCTAGGCCTTATATATGTTATATATGTTAACTAAATGATTATTTGGACCCCACTGTGTTGGTGTGGTATCTTTATATTGTTTGTTGTGTAGAAAGTAAAAGACCCAACACTACCCCTTCAAATTTTTCAGTTAAACCTTCTTGGGGGAGAGGGGGAGGGGGAGGGAGGAGGAAACCACCTCATGTATAGGCTATATTAAAGGAAAGCAAATTGTCATTACCTTAACAATTGTGCCTAATTGTTTAGTGCAGTTGGGTGTGTACAGTTTGTTTCTGCTGGCCAATTTCAGGAGAAATAAACCAGTGGGATGGCACAAGTTTTATCATTGGTGCATATATCCACATTAGTTATGCTGTTACAGTTTAACCCTGCATATACATTTGTCCTTTATCACACCATTGCAGTTGTACTGTTCTCTTGGTACATATTCCACAGTTTCTGGCCCAGAACCCATGGTTCTGGGAAATTTCTAAACTCCTTTGGGAGATCAGAAGAATTTTATTAGGGTTACCATATTCAAACATTTAAAAAAGAGGACACTCCACGGGGCCCCGGCCCCACCCCCACCCCCAGCCCTGCCCCAACTCCGCCCCTTCCCTGCCCCAACCCCACCCCTTCTCCACCCCCATTCCAACCCCTTCCCCAAAGTCCCTGCCCCAACTCTGCCCCCTCCTCTGAGCACCCTGCATTCCCCCTCCTCCCTCCCGCTCTGATCTTGGTTGGGGGTTGCTAAGTGCTTCCCTGCTCCCCACTCGCCCCGCAGCCCCTATGCCCTTGCCTGCCCAGCTCCTCCTCACCCTGCAGCCTCTGCACCCCCCCACTCCTGCAGCCTCTGTGCCCCCTGCTCCCCACTCGCCCTGCAGCCTCTGCGCCCCCGCCTGTCCTGCCCCTGCAGCCTTTGTGCCCCCTGCAGCCTCTGTGCCCCCCCACCCCTGCTGCCTCTGTGCCCCCTGCTCCCCACTCGCTCTGCAGCCTCTGTACCCCCTGCTCCCCACTCGCCCTACAGCCTCTGCGCCCCCCCTGCCCCTGCAGCCTGTGCCCCCTGCTCCCCACTCACCCTGCAGCCTCTGCACCCCCACCCACCCCTGCAGCCTCTGTGCCCCCTGCTCCCCATACAGACACCCCCGCCGCCTGCCCTGCTCCCCCCGCTCACCCAGCAGAGGGAGAAATGCAGGCTCCACGTGGACTCAAACACTTCTGAGCTACTCTGTGGGGGAGGAGGGAGCTGGGGAGGGGGAGGGACTCTGGCTGCTAGAGGCCCTAGTGGCTGCGAGCAGCTTTCAATCAGGCCAGGCGTCCAATCAGCCGCACCGCACTCCGCAGGAGGGGAAATCCCGGACATTTCTACTTCATTAGAAATCCCCCGCGGACGGCCATTTAAGGCTAAAAAAGCCGGACATGTCCGGGGAAAACCCGGACGGATGGTAACCCTAATGTTATCAAACCTCCATAGAATGTCCCATTCTTCCAGATGAGAAAGGGTAGTGAGAGGGAGGAAACTGTCAGTAAGTAACCAGTTTCATTTCTTAAACCTTTTCTCAAAATAGAAAACATAATGAACACAAAACTCTTTCTTGCTCAGCAAGAAAAAGTTTTACAGGAGCTTCTCTAAAGCAGTTATGAAACACCACCTGAGGAGAGCAAATTGTCTGAACCCAGATAATTACCAGCAGCTAATGGAGTTTTTTGCTGAAATGCGTGTGCTCCATTACACCAGAGAAGCTGGCTCAGTGCAGTACTTAAGAATGTTCATTGATGGCATGCCATTTTAAGTCTGGCCTACAAGTGCAACAGAATTGGCCTGAGATAAGCAACAGTGGTTACAGAACTTCTGAATGTGGAAGGAGCCTTTCTACACCCCCCCCCCATGATGAGTGGTCTGGTGCTGCAATATCAGACCTAAAGGGAAGAGATTGCCTATTTTCTGCTAGTCACTCCAGAAAGTTACTGCTCATTTGGACAGCAATTTAGTATCAGAAGGTCCTTGGTTGGTGCTGTTTTTGCAGATGTTGGCATGGCAATGTATAGCAGTTGCAGTGCATGTGTGATCAAGGTGAACAATATGCCAAAGACCACAGAGGAGTTTAAACAACTAGGATTCCCAGACTTGTGGAGGAGCTGTTGATAAAATGTATTTGCTTATTTTGTACTCCCCAAGAAGCCCCAGAGGGGTACTATTCATTCAGTGGTGAGAAAGGCCTTGGCAGATCATATTGGAAGGTCCTGGAGATGTACTGTATACAACATACGCCAGAATGTTCAAGAGTTGGTAACTATGTGTTTGATATAGCAGTTTTAAATATTTGTCTGCTATATTTTTCTCAATGTATGTGAAACTAAGAACAGTGACTTCTACGTACAACTAAGTGAGGAAGTAGCAAGACTTGCTATGATCTATGCACAGCCAGACAACATATGTCACATGAGGTTTTGTTAAGTCTAGCCTGCAGTCAGCATAGTGATGAAGATAGAAAGCCTCTGTGCATGTTTTTTCAAAATGTGGTGGTGAATTTGGGTTGGAGCAGTGAACTAGATTTTTTTTTTAAATTATTCATCATCATTTACAGATACACTGGTTGTGGATTTCTTCCTCTGCACTGCATGTAACCTTTGTCAAATGTTCAATTTTGATTTGTATAGAAAGATGGACTTTTTATTTTAACACAGTATACTTGATATGCAGGTTACACACAGCCTCTCTTTTCAAGGCATATATTATATGTAAACCCTCTTTCAGGCCAGTCACAAATGTAAAATGAGTTTTCTATATATAAACTGAAAAGGGCAAAAAGGTTGAAGGTTAATAATATTTATCTCAATAGAATTGCAACTTCTTTCCACAATCTTGTAAAAGAGTTAAAAGCTCGGGGAACTGCTGAGAGCGAGGGGATATGCTATTAGCTAGGAAATTACTTAAAGACTTGTTTGTATGCCAATTCTGGCAATGATGCGGTCATTTCTTAAGTATTCATTAAAAATTTCCTTTCACAATTGTCCATCCTCTATTCACATTTCTCTCATTCCAAAAGTCCAGATTTTTAAGAGCAGGTTGGACAAACACCTGTCAGGGATGGCCTAGATAATACTTGGTCCTGCCTTGAGTGCAGGGGACTGCCTAGAAGACCTCTCAAGGTCCCTTCCAATCCTACGAATACATGCCTAGTTCACATCTACACTGGGACAGCCATAGCACTGGAATAGCCATTGAAATGAAGAAATAAAGGAGTTAAAAACAAAGCAAAACTGCACTTTTCTCATGGAATGCTAGGAAATGGAATAAAAATAATTTGATTGTTATGAATTCCAGTAACATTCTCCAAAGTAGAAGGAAAGCCAATCAACTTCCAGTAGACTTATTCACACAGATACTATCAGAGAAACAGCTCAGTAAATGGGAAAGTGCATAAGCTTCTGTTGGAATAGAAGGAAATACGTATTACCCTAATTTTGATTGCAGGTCAGGACTATAGGGATTAAACATATAAATTAGAATAATACATATTTTCCTCCCTCTCCTTTCTTCTCCCCCTCAGTCCTCCTTTCCTTCCTTTTTTGCCTGTTTGTGTGTCTTATTTTTATTTTTCATTGTTTTACACCCCTCCCTAATGTGTTATGTCCATGTAATATTGTCTGATATTGTATTGGTTGGTCTTGAAGCTTTGACAAGTTGTTAAATTGCATAAATGCATAAGGTCATTGGACATCCTGTGATATGTGGGGCACTTAGTAACATACCAGCTGTGAATCATTTATTTTGTTCCTTTATGAAAAGTAATAAAAATTACTCAAATACAAAAGTTTCCAAATTCATAGCCTGTGTATGAGGATCACTTTTTATACATTAAATTCCAATAGACAATGCAATGTGAGTGCAGGTAAAAAAGAGCTGCAAACTAGGTGAACGATTCAGCCCGGTGGATGGGTCAGGAGGCATACTAATGTAAATGTTCTAGCTATATGTAGTGTCCAATATAGAATTGCTTGCAAAAAGTGTAATAGACAGTTTTTTTTAGGTTTGAATTTTACTTCAGGGTCTATACCATTTTGAAAAAGAACATATGACATGGCCCAGCCAGCCACTCTGTATGCAAGTTGTGTACTTCCACTTGCCCCAGCACAGAAACAAAAGTGAGGGTTGATAGTACCAGGGGGATTGGGGGGGGAGAAATCAGAGATAAGAAGAGAAAGTGACTAAACAGGGTGGGCTAAGGAGAGATTCAAAAGCTACAATCTGTGCTGCAGACATGGGTAGGAAGGGGTGGGGGAGAATGTGAGAGGAGGGAGACTAGGAAAATGGCAGAGTGGAAGGTGGGGGGGGAGGGAGAGGAAGAGGCAAAAGGGATACTTTTGGCCTCACATGCCATACTAATTTCCACCCTTTTACTCTAATGGCAACATTCATAAGAAACTCTTGGCCCACAAAGCCAATGCCCATATTTTATATTTTTTACAAAAAACTGTACACTTGCTGTTGAGAGCTTCTTCTCCCCGCAATTCCTTCTCCTCCTGCTGAATGGACTCAGATGCTTTTTTCACTACCATCTCTGGATCCCAGATTACATACAAGCAGATTTACAATAGTAGTATGGTAGTATGTTTGGCATCTCCTAATTCAGCTCCTCTTTCTGCTGATCAACCACACTCCGAGAGCTAGTATTCTCAGTCTATTCATAGCTCACTACTTCATGTAGGTAGGCCTGGCCTGACATGAGTAATTAAGCACATGGGGAGGCCTCATTCTTTAGAAAATAGAAGTAGGAAGGTAGATAAATCATCAGGCTAAAAACAGAATGTTTTGCTAACTAAGATAAGTAAATGTCTCAGAAAGCTGAGCCAGCTAAGGTAAGAGGAAAACACAAAATAAGTTTAAAAATGTAAGAATAAAGTAAAAAGATTGAGCGTAAACATGTGGACAGAGCACGTTGCACAGGGATTGCGTCCTGCAAAGTAACCAAGCCAATCCAAAAATATATGTAATGCAATATATGGTAAATACAATGAAATATGTAAAATGTATAGAAAGGGAACTCTGGAGCTGCAACTTTGAAACTGTAGCATGAAACTAGTTTCAGGGTACCATACGTCCGGTTTTTCCCAGACATGTCCGGCTTTTCGGTAATCAAACCCCCATCTGGGGGGAATTGCCAAAAAGCTGAACATGTCCGGGAAAATACCAGCTGGGCACTTCCCCTCCTGCAGCTGCTCTGCTCCTCCCGACTCTTCGGCTCTGTTTAAGAGCCGAGCTGCCCAAGCGCTACCTGCTTCGGGCAGCCCCCATGCCTCCGGACCCCAGCCACCAGCCAGGCACTTCCCCTCCCGGGCTCCAGCTGCTCTGCTCTGGCGGCGCAGGGACCGGAAGTATGGGGCTGCCCGAAGCCCGAGTGCTACCGGCTTCACTGTTTGCCAGGCAGCCTCCATATCCTGCGCCCCCAGCTGGGCACTTCCCCTCCAGAGCTCCAGCTGTGCTGGGGAAGCGCCAGCCAGGGGCGCAAGGTCTGGGGGCTGCCCGGCAAACCATGAAGCCGGTAGCACTTGGACAGCCCTTTTTGCGTGGCTGGGAGGGAGGAGGGGGAGTTACGGCAGGGACTTCGGGGAATGGGCGGAGTTGGGGCAGGGCCAGGGCCCCATGGAGTGTCTTTTTTTTTTTTTTTTTTTTTTTTTTTAAATATGGTAACCCTACCTGAAACCCCCCTCCTCCACTCCCATTTGAGTCTGACCAACTCAGCATAGCATAGGTATATGCCAAATAAAAATACCCAAGTGACAAAGTCTGAAGTCAAACTGAATTCTTGGAAGGCCAAGTGGAAAAGAAGGTCTTGGGGGAAATTCCTAGAGTACATAGAGCCAGAGAGCTATCCAAAGTGTTGCTCTTGGTGAGAAAAGCCTATCAAGAGAGGAGCAAGTTTTCCACTCCTACAAAGACTTTATTATTGTTTTATTATAAAAGGATGAACTTCCCCTCCCCCCCCCAGCACTGGTTGCCACTCCTACAAATTTCCATCTCTGCCAATCACTTGGCCACCACGCATACACTAAAGTATTGAAATTAACAGTTCAGCTGACACTGAATCATCTTTCTCCAGCAGAGTATCAGAGTCCACACGTCAGCCTCAGGACAGCTGACATGTTCAGATCATGGTTTCCTCAGAGAGGCGAAAACTGCAATTAGTTGAAGTTGCATAAAATCAAAGTAGCAGTATATGAACACTGTAATAATGTCTGTCCCAGGGTGGATACAAATAAATGATTTTTTTTAAATCATTTTTTTTTCCATGAACACTTTGAGGAATAACCTCTCAATTAAAACTCAAAGATATCTCATCATGGAATAAGGATTATAAATTCTAATTCTATAGTACGAGAATATATTTATGTAATGTTTAAGAAAAATTTTGTAAATTAGTTCTAATAGTTCATGGATTAGGGACACAATTTTATGGGGTTCCAGAGGCTTCTGTATAGATTATTTAGGTTAATCTTTCTATCTACCCAATGGGGCTCAGTCTAGAAGATACCAAAGATGCTTAGTTTTGTAGTTCTCGAACTGTGGATTTGTGTCTCCAGAGATAACATGCTTGTTAACAGCAAAAAAAATTTTAAATAAATAGGTGAGAAATAACAGATCAACCCTATTGTCCCTCTGCAAATTTGTATACACAGAATCAATCCCTTGACAAAAACAAACCTGATTTTACAAAACTTGAATGTTTAACTGAATTCAAAAATTCATATGATTGTTTTGTTAAAATATTATGTGTTTGCTGTTGAAGAAAAATACCCAGAATATATAACATTTTAAATAAAAACTTAAATATCTGTCTGGTGAGGTTCTCCTCCTAATACAGCATGGCAAGAAAATCCACCAAATATTAATGATTAACCTGTTGAATTTGGAATAAATTAAATAACCAAACAATCATTCATTTTCTGATATAGCTGTAAAACTAATCTGAAAAGTTTTCAAAATGTATAGTATACACCTTCTAAAAATGAAACCTACGTTTATCTCTTAGTTGTGAAGAATATGTATTAAGGTTATAACAACCAACAAGAATGCACTTTTATGTAGAAGTCCAGGTTTAAATCATGTTTTAAATCAAATTGATTTAAATCAAATCCCACCCTGGTCTGTGGATTGCTATTTGTATAGTTAAGTGGCCTCTTACTAACTTGAGCCTTGTGAGGCGAGTACAGGATAAACAAACAGGGCTAAGAAGCCACCGGTGCCTTTCTATTATCCCCACATTCACCATCTCCACAAGCTTTGCAATAGTAAAGTCCAGCACAGCAGAGAACCACAGAGTGGCCTTTCTCAAAGCAAGTCTGATCCAAATGGTGGTTTTAAATCCTATGCACTGACAACAGTACTCTTGTACATATGTAAGTGTGTGATACATACAGATTTGCTAAAGGGCCCACATGGTAATTAGCATGCCAAATCTAAGAAAGATAGATAAAGCCTTTGAGATAATTTAAGAATCCTTCCACAATTCACAATTGTAGCAGAAAACAGAAAGGCTCTGTGCTTTCGGAGCTAGAGGACTAGGGTTCAGGTTGGTCACAGGTTTTGAGCAATAATATTGAAACTGAGTTTATAGCAATGTATTTGTTGCAGAGTTACACCCAACAGTTTCTCTCTTTTAAAGTATGTAGAACGTTGATCAAGGTGTTTGAGTTAAATAATTTAAAAATTACCTTAAATATGGAATCAGGTCAGTAGCTGCTCCTCAGTTCAAGGATACAACCAAGGTTGCATTTAAAGCCTCACTCATCTGTCAACTTTGTAAGAGGAGTGTTCCTAATTCATTTCAGTATCCACAAAAACTGTTTCAGAAAGTTTGAAGGCAACTATTAAAACCATTTTTTTAATTATTGTTGCCAAAGGGAGAAAAAAGTTGGCTCCTCTAAGTAAAAAGAAGCTAGTTTTATAAAGTTTCAGACTTAGGGCCATAAAAATCTAGGACATGGACTTGTGTTTATTTACAAAGAAATTTGTTTGTGTTATTTGGGTATAACAATATGCCCTTTATTAGATAAGCATGGACTAAATCAAAATTTTATGAAGTTTATGGAAGCCCAAAAGAAACAAAAAACTCACTACTAAAGAGCCTCAGGCCAAGACAAGGCATCTTTGAATAATCAAAGCTCTGAGCTGCATGGGCAGGAGAGGCCACAGAAGGAAACAGGAGTCTTACAGAACTCATGAGCTCTCCAGGGCTGTGGAAGCCAAGGATCATGTAGCTCCATGTTGCAAGGAAAGCTAAGTGAACTGGAGATCCCCCAAGAAGCTCCTAAACACCACACTAGCTATAGGTTTTTTAAAAAAGCAAAAAGGAAGTTCACTAAACAATTCATTTACTGTACTTTGATATTACTACTATGTTTCTTGGAATACATAGGATAGTACAAGAGGGTTTCTTGTGAATTGAAGAGGAGTCATGACATGGCAGGAGCCAGGCAACATTAAGCTAGTTTTGGGATTTATGCAATGCAATATTTACAACTGTAAATTATGATGTTTAATTGGTTTTATTTAAGCTTTACGTGAAGAATGAATGTAACTGCAGTAGCTGTAGATTGATTTTTGTTGTTAGCATTTATACAGGTAGAAAAGTAAAAGAATGCTATGTTATAATTTGGTAGATATTTTTTGTCCCAATAGTAGCAGCTTTGGTTTATTTATCCTATTGTTGGAGGAAGACCAGAGCATCTTTGTTTTGTATTTTTGAACAGTCAGGAGAACCAGAAGAGTTTCTCACTCTGGAGGTGGTCCGATTTTAAAGCAATTCAGTCTAAGTCATTAGACTTTATTTACGTGAAATCCTACTGCTCTGGAATCATAAATTATAAGCCATTTAGTCAGTGTGTACATTTTATAGAAATCTTTGTATTCAAGGTTCGTCGTCACGTTTGGTGGATTCCAATTCTTGGATAGGGAGCAAGGAGTTAAGTGGTTCAAACATTAATGGATGTTTATTCTGAACATTTAGAGAATTGTTTCAATGTTAGGTGTAATGACTCTATATACAGAGAATCCACAGTGGACAGAAAATGATAAATAAATACAATAACTTATTTGTATGATGTTTCAATTATGTTTAATGGAAATTTTACTTAATATATTGTATGTTTGCAAAATAAACATATTGAGACTCAAGGGTTCTGGGTGCTACATCCTTAATCTAGCATTAGTATTGATATAATTTACAAATTTAACAGTTAAAGTTAGGGTGCTATAACCAAGTATAGTTTGGTTCTATACTTTAAAAAGCAGCTTTTCTTTCATCTTCTTATTTGAAGTCCTTTATGCACAACAATTCTTGACACAAACCAAAGAGAAAAAGATCAAAAAATTCATCTGGAAGAGAATTCAAAACTACAAGATTTGAGAGTGACAAAGGTTTGAGTCTAATGACTCTGGGATTATTATAATGGACTAACATTTATATTAGGCTGTGACAGATGTGGCACTGTCTTGTGATATTTTATTAATAGTGTATGTTTGTTACTACAATGCAGAAGTGCAAAAAACACTAACAGGAAGCTGTCTGGGGGGGAAAAAAACAGACAGGAAACAAAAAATGGCTCAAGATAAGTCATCCTTCAGCAAAACACTTGAATTCTTAAGGGACAGTACTAGAACCATTAGATTTGAGGACTCTAGCTGGATCTCCTGCCATGATTAGGGAACTGGTTTTGTCCAGAATGGTCAAAGCCTGGAATCACAGAAGATGAAGAAAGGAGGGCTTGAAAAACAACCCTCTCTCTAGGGAGAAACAGGTGGCAGTTGTTTAAAAAGACCAGAATGAACCACAGGAACCCTTGTGTGGGTGACTTAAGGAGTTAGGTTTGCTTAGGTTACCATCAAGTAAGATAAACATGCTTAAGACCATTTGTTATGCTTTGCTCATGCTGGGGCAGGGGGAAAAAGAAGGGCAAACATACACCCTTTGGTTTTAAGAAGACTATCCAGTCAATACATGCATGCACAGCACTGGTCAGTGTCTCAAAATAAAGAGCCTCAGGTGTCCAAGCTCAATTGGTGGAAGAGTGGGAGAATCGTGAAATTTCCTGTCCGCCCCATGATAGGTAAAAGACATGAGGCCTAAACCCTGAAGAGGATGTACCATATATACTCATTCATTAGCCCGTTCGTTTATAAGCCAACCCCCCAAGATGGTTAGGTAAAAATAGCAAAAACTGTAAGACCCTTTCATAAGCCGACCCTATATTTCAGGAGTTGGCAAACTTTGGTTCTTCGTTCGTCAGGGTAAGCTGCTGGCGAGCGGGGATGTTTTGTTACCTGGAGTGACTGCAGACATGGAGCCCCGCAGCTCCCTGAACCGTTTGCCGTTCCCAGCCAATGGGAGCTGGGAGAAGTGGCGCCACTTTTCGCAGCTCCCATTGGCTGGGAACGGCAAACCGTTCAGGGAGCTGCGGGGCTGCATGTCTGCAGTCACATTGTCATTTTGTTTACCTCCGGGGAGGAGCAGAACAGCTGGAGCCAGGAAGGAGAAGTGCCCGGCCAGGGGCGCAGGGTCCGGAGGCATAGGGGCTGCCCGAAGCCAGAGTGCTACCAGCTTCATGGTTTGCCGGGCAACCTCCAGACCCTGCGCCCCCGGCTGGGCGCTTCTCCTCCCCCAGCGCAGCTGAAGCCCGGGAGGGGAAGCGCCCAGCTGGGGGCGCAGGGTCTGGAAGCTGCCCGGCAAACTGTAAAGCCGGTAGCGCTCGGGCAGCCCTTTTCACATGGCTGGGAGGGAGAAGGGGGGGGGCCAGGGCCCGTGGAGTGTCCTTTTTTTTTGTTTTTTGAATATGGTAACCCTAATCTAAAGGAAAGCTAGAGAAAAAAAAATTATGAAATCCCAATGCCATTACAATGTACATAAAGAATAGTTAATCATGTTGTATCCAGACTTCTAAATCAAAATTTTAACACTAAATAAGACCACATTATGTACAGTTATTATACTTCTATACTCCTAGCAGAGAGTTAAGGTGAGGTGAAAGAAAGAGGCCATGTTCTGCTTTTTCAGGACTATTTGAAAGCATTACAGAGTAAAAACCCCATGGTTACCAAAACCTGTGTTTGTGTTAGTAACACCTTAGAAGTATACTTTCTGAAGGAACTACACAATTTTCTTTGTATTAAATAGAAGTTTACTAAGACTAAAGGATTTTTAAAGGGTTGTTGTTGGATTCTCTCATCACCTCCATGGGTGACTGTTTACATAGTGGTGACTTGAATCATGGGTTAGTTTGTCTTGCAAGCATAGTCATTGTTGGGGGAGGGTTTGAACCATTGGCTTTATGATGTGCTCTCTTCTCCTGAAGAGACCACACAAGCCGTTCCTCAAAAGCGGACACACAATCATAGCACAGACATCTCCATCTGGGTCTGTCTAGTGCAAAGGAGTTCCCAGGTTTTAATGTCTCTCTTATGTGTTTTAAGGTCGGCCTTCCAAAAAAAGTCTTATATCAGAGTATGGGCAACCCTTAGAGTGGGTTACGGTGCTCAGCTGCCTGTAGATCACTGCTTTCCAAATACAAGCATTAAGACAACATGTCCAACCCAGCAAAGTTGAGCCCTGACGAGCATGCTATTAATGCCATGGATTTGTCACCTCTTAAGGACTTCAGTGTTGGGGATCCTGTCCTACCAACCACCTGATGTTACAGATGGATCTTGGGCAGCAAAGGTGAAAGCTCTCCAGTTGTTTGATGTAGCAATAGAGCATCCATGTCTTGCAGCCTTAGAAGGAGTAAGATGAATACAACAGCATATTAAATTTTTATCTTGGTTCCCAAGCAGACTGAATGCTCCCTCCAGAGCCTGAGGGTGAGCCTGCCAAATACCAAAACACCGAATGACCTAGGGTGACCAGATAGCAAATGTGAAAAGTCGGGACAGGGGGTGGGGGGGTAATAGGAGCCTATATAAGAGAAAGATCCAAAAATCGGGACTGTCCCTATAAAATCGGGACATCTGGTCACCCTAGAATGACCTCATCAACATGGCATTACTGGAAATGATACCCAGGTAGCAGAATTTCCTGACAGACCGATGCACTGTCAATTGAGACATGGGATCAGGATGTGCATAATCTTTTTCAGACGGATTGTGAAACAGAAGCATTTTGAGGCATAAGCAAAGCAGTTAGTGAATGTCCTCAAGTGTGTGTGCTATGAGGGCACAGTTAGTAGCTATTTGATTACCTTTGTGTAGGCCCTGAGCCACTGTAGATTGAATTAACCCCCATCCAGGCATACACAACAGGTTTATGCCCTTGCCAAAGTCCTGGAATGCAAACAAGACCATGGCTGAAGAGAAAATGGCATAGAGGACTGAAGCCATTACACATCCTTATTTGGTACTGCTGGTGACAGGAAAGGCTTCTGATGAGGCACCACACTCCATCACCCTGGCCGCCATACCGTTGAGAAATGAACAGATTATAGCAATCTTCTCTGGGCACCCAAATTTATGAGAGAGATTCCATAGGCCCTTTTGATTCACCTTGTCGAAGGCCTTGGTCAGGTCAACACGCACCATATACAGGCCTTTGTTCCATTCATGAGCCTTCACTTGTATTTGTCGAGCTGCAAAAATAAGGTGTATGATACCACAGCCAACAGAAAACCTACAATGTGACTCCACTAAGTCCACTAGGTCAGAGAAAAGCCTAGTGAGGACAATCCATGCAAGGATCTTCCCTGCTACAGATAGTGGTGAGATTCCACAATGGTTGTCGCAGGTAAATATATTTCCCTTCCATTTATACATGTGAACTGTGAAAGCATTTTTATACTTTTAGGCAGGGCTGGCTCCAGCATTTCTGCTGTCCCAAACAAAAAAAAAAAAAAAAAAAAAAAAAGCCGCGATCGGCGGCAGCAGTTCAGCGGCAGGTCCTTCGCTCCTAGAGGGGAGTGAGGAACCTGACGCCCCTCTCCCTTGGCCGCCCCAAGTACCTGCTTGTTAAGTTAGGGCACGATACTCTGTTCCAATATAGTCTTGAAAAGGCTGGTACTTTCCGGACTTCCATATTTGTACATTTCAGGTGAAAAGTCGTAGTGCTCTGGAGTCTTTGCCAGTCAACAACTGCTTGAGGACCTGAGTAACCTCATCAAAAGAAAAAGTTCACAGGCAGCTTCTCCAAGATAGGACACTATGGGAATATTAAGCAACTTTTAAATAAAATTAGGTATTGTCTACCAAAGTGTTATTCCAATGCAGACTTTGAATTGCATCAGAAAGCAATTGGTTAAAGCGTATGATTGGCCATCTACTAGATCATACACTTTAGAAGTTGTTTCCTGTGTCGTATAAATATCCTCTTCAAAAAGGATATTTATACATTTTTGTTGGAAATAATAAAAAAAAGCTAATGAATTCATTTTCTATGTTTTATGCAGCTTATTTTACTGGACTTACAATCAATTAACTATTTTGTTTACCACCCCATTGACATATGCACTTGGTTTCCACGATTTTTTTTTTTTTAAACATGTGCTTAACTCATCCCTGTGCTGCCTTTTAGCAGAGTAAGAGTTCGTAGCTATACCCACTAAACTTCAAATAGCTACACTTATGATGAAGCATAAAAACCACATGGAAGGCAAATTACCTACCCTCTACATCAAAGGTCCTCAAACTGTGGGGTACAGAGGAACGTTCAGGTGGACACTGCAGGCCCAAGTCCAGGCCAGCGCCCACGGGAGCAGGGAGGGAGCACCACCCAGCCATGACTCTGGCTCCCAGCCCGGTTCCTGGCCCCATTCCCAGCCTCAGCACAGCTCTGCACTTGGCTGGGGGCCTGACTACCAGCCACCACTATGGACTGGCTGTGGCTCCACTCCTACCCCCAATTCTAGACCCACTGCCAGTTACAGCCCCAGCCTCGGGCCCCTTACCCCTGTCCATGCCCTCCCGCTCCTGGCCCTGGCTCCAGGGGAGGGGTGGGGTGGCAAGACTCTCAGAAGTTTGGGGACCACAGTTCTACATGATTTGTATTGAGTTAGCTGCTGAAAATGCAATTTGCTTCCATTTTATAGTCCTCATAGAATATATACACCTTTTAAACTCTATTTTAGATAAGATAACCATTTAGATTACATCTACATTTAGCTCACAAACCACGTCACTTTAATGATCTAAAAAATCAACTCACAAGGGCCTCAACCTACTACACTTAGAAGCTGGACAATTAAGTTCCAGTCACAGTTTTATATCTCATCTTTTGCATCATATAACCAATATTACATTGCATCTGAAAGTTAAGCAAAACAGGAAAGATCACCAAATAATTTCACATTCAAGACATCTGGTTTATTATGTTCTTTATATACCCACTGACCCGCACCTTTTAGGAATTAATACCTGAGCTGCAGACCTAAGAACATAAAATACACCTGTCAAGCTACCCTGAAGCGAGTATTATATTATAAAAAGCAGGAAAAAGAAATTCAAAACTAGAGTATTAACTTTCATTACACTTTTTATACAACTCTCTTACATGATATGGGTTCTAATGGCAGAAGCACCTACCCAAAGCGCACTGAAGTAAATGGAAAAGCTCCCACGGACTTCAATGGTTTCTGGATCCGGCTCTTGGTCATAGCTTCAGTTCACAGACTATTATGAGAAATTTTTCCAACTAACCCAAACAAGAATAAGCTGGAAACTAGAGGTTCCTTTTCTCAAAAGGAAAGGCCTCCTACTGGGTTATAAGAAAAACACTTCACTAGATCAGGAATTTTTGGTGTCTCATACTTCTGTGAAATGTTGGAAATTATTGAACACCATTACCTATTCAATATGTATTGCATCTAAAAATCAGGGACGACACATTCTGTGGATTGTCTACATGTAGAGTTATTCCTCATTGACTCCAGGTGTAGATGCTCTTCTTCCAGAATAAGAGTGTCTTACTCAAAATTAACTTAATTAATTTTGGAAGGGAATTGAGCAAATTTGGGGTTCTATTTTAGCTTTCTTCTTCACTTAGTTCTGCATGGCAAACTATTTCAAAGAAACCTTATTCTTGCCCTGTTATTGCTGGAAAATACTGCTTTGACAGGCACTGCCTAATGCCATGCAAACACCATGAAGGAAAGTTTTTGTGAGCAGGAGACGATATTCCAGTGACAATTTTTACTACTATTTAATTGCTACTGCTCCCTGTCTCTCGCATCAAGAAATGAATTCCTAATACCTGGATTTGTAGATCTGAAGATAGGCAGTAAAGCTTGTAGCACAGGGTGGCAGAAAACAACATGCTGCTGGGTCCCACCTCACTGGGAGGAGCTCCTATTTGTGGGAGATGCCCCATAATGGTTGTACCTTCTGGCAGCAAACAAATATAGCATGTTGTTGAAGGGCAGACCATGCTAGAATCAATCCCCCCTTACAACTTGATTTAAAAAGAGTTAGTATATCAACTAAAATCAGGTGGAAAATTGATGTTTCAATGGAAAGTGAGTTTTTGCAAAATTCCTCCAACCCCTATTCAGATCAGCTCTAACAGTTAAGACTGAAGGGATTAAAATATAAACTTGTCACTAGTTCCAACACATTAGACACACAATGAAAAATGTGAAAACAAAATAGTCTCACTGCATGTACACATACATATGCACACCCACCCCCTTCTAAAAGGAAAAAGTACTTTATATACTGGAGGTATTACTGTAAATAAAAGTGACTTCTATTAATGCTTACTGGTCCTCCTCAAACAATTCTATCAAGGGTGTTTATAAGCATGCTTATAGACTCTTAAAATCAGCCTCAAATTTTCTCATAATCACCTCCATTTTCTTGTAGTAGCATCAAAGAACAGTGATGAAAATGTATGACTAGCCATATATAATACAAGAATGGACAAATCTGAATACTTCAGGAACAAGCTCCTATATTACTCTTCACAGAAGGAAAAAAAAAAAAAAGATGAAAAAGTTGGTTTGTTTTTATTTTTTAAGGACACTTGGAACATGCATCTGTATCTCCCAAGAGATTATGGGAACAAACATGTTGAAGAACCCTGAATGAGTCACTGATGGAACAGACTTCCACTAATCTACCATACAAATAAATATATTTAAATAGGTTTTCATTGAAGGCACATGACACCTGGCAGCAAACTTCCATTCAGTCCTCCCACCCCATTTTTTTTTAAATATCATAAAATTGGAAATTATAAATGGTCCTTTTGTCTATTACAAAAAAGACTTTCCCTTCAGTCTTTTCCAAATCCACTCGTCTCCTGTTCTCTCAATCCCATCCTTCTCTTCCTTCTCTGCATTCCCAGTCAATCCCTTTCTAGTTCCCTTTTCTCCATCCATCACTTGAGATATACCAGAGTTTGAGATATACCCAAAAAGAGTTTCCTCCCACACTTATGAAGTACATGGCTGGTGCCCTAGCATTCAGTCTCTCAACCCAGTTTCAGTTGTTCTGAGAGCGGAGCAGAGAAATACCTTTTGCTTCTAAAAGAACTTCAGACTCAGATGCTGGGGACTGATAAGTGAGCCTCCACTATTATGCAGCCTCTCAGCTAGCAGAACTATTAGCTGAGTTCTGTTTGTTAGCATCCATGGAATCATTCCTAATTATGTTCACGTATCCTTTGAAGTGTCTATAACGAAAGTGTCACATTTTTGCACAAGTGTTCTGGCAAGTCACACACCCACACACACCCTTCTCCCATCCCACATTTTAAGACTTTCAGTCATCCTATCAGGAAGTAGCAAGAGCACATCAGTGATGAATACCAAGTAGCTGAAGCAAACAATTCACAGTCTGGAGGTAGTATTTGTGAAATTCTTGGCCTGAATAGTTTTGACAAGTGATTAATGATTTTTGGGCACCTCAAAACAAAACAAAACAAAAAAGTCACCAAAATCATTAGTCATCTTTGAAAGTTGTGAATTTAAATACAAATTCCCGTTTAAAAAAATAAATAAAGGATCCATGCAGAAATCAGGACTGGTTCACAAACATCTTTTTTAAATGATTATTGTTCTAAACTAGTAGCTCAACAAGCTCTAACTACCGATGTCATGCCTTTAGCGATTGGAGAAATTTAACTCCATTCCCGTGTCCCTCCTGACGTTCCACCTCAAAACTAAGTCAACATCAAATATTAAAGTTTCTGCACAGCTTGGACAGCCAGCATAGGCTGGAATCATAGATATAAGTGGTACAATAAACACTCACGGCCTCCATCTACAATACTTACTCCAATGTTTCCTAGTTCTTAGGTCTTCAATATGGGGATAAAGTTTTGTAGGGTTTGGGTTCTTTTGGTGGAGGTTGAGTCAACTGAGGCACCAGTTCTGGGCAAAACAAATACTGTACACAGGGAAGCGCCAATCCTAAATTATTAATTTTCTACTGTACTAAACTGTGTGCTAATCTGAGCCTATTTTTTTTTAAAGGCTATCTTCATATCCATAACCCTGTGGAATGGTTTCCATATAATAAAAAAACCAAACAGCTAAAGCAAACACTCTCCAGAAACAAAATTCACACGTTTCACAAAATCTTGGCTGAAATCCTACTTTGTATTTATTTGCAAAACAAACTTCCATCATAGAACAAAAACAACAACAAACAAGAAAAACGAACAGCTAGATTTTTTTAAATACCTATTATAGAACACCAAGAATGATTAACAGTTGCGGCAATTACTTTTTTGTGCCAACTGACAAACACACTAGTAAAATCTCTTATTTCAGAGAGAAAAAGATAACGCCAAGCTTCCTTCTGCTCCCCCTAAAAAATACTTAGAAACATACATAATTTAATGTATTATTACATTACAAATAATTATATGGGTCCCCCATGTCTCACAAGAGTCCCACGTTCCTATAAAGAAAATATATAATCTATAATACAGACTGCTGCAAAAGGGAAAAAATACTTTCCTACTAGCTTAGACCAGTGGTTCTCAAACTAGGGCCGCCGCTTGTTCAGGGAAAGCCCCTAGCGAGCCAGGCCAATTTGTTTCCCTGCTGCGTCTGCAGGTTCGGCCAATCGCAGCTCCCAGTGGCCGCGGTTCGCCACTCCAGGGGGCTGCGGGGAGCGGTGAACCGCAGCCACTGGGAGCTGTGATCGGCCGAACGTGCGGACACGTCAGGTAAACAAACCGTCCCAGCCCGCCAAGAGCTTTCCCTGAACAAGCGGCGACCCTAGTTTGAGAACCACCGGCTTAGACTATGACATCCTGTATGTTGAAAGACACCCCATAAAGTAGAGTAAACTAAAATTCCAAAGCATCCCTTTCGCATGTTTTATAGCTACAGTTCCAAGTGGAGAAACAATTGAATTAATATATCAACACCTGATCTGTTTCTCTGATGGCATTCTAGAAAAGAAAGATATTAATGGCTCAATCTGGCAACCTGTAGTAACACAGGATTATGGCTTTGAATACAGGTAATAGGATCAGGCCCTAAATCAGGGGTTCTCACAACAAAAATTTTGGTGGCTGCTCCGAGTATTTTTCCTAAAATATTTAATTAACTTTAGGAAAAACAAATAAATATGCATATGTACTGGTCCAATGCAGTGTAATTTATTTATTTAGGGTTTTTTGCAGACCTAATCATGTACCATCATCGGTATTCTTTATTGGATCTAAACGGAATGGAAATGCAAATAAGGTGCTTTGCATGTTCTGGTCTTTTGTTGGGGGCGGGGGGCGGGGAAGGGGGAAGAAGAGAGAGGCTTTTTTGGTGGCTTTTTTTTTTTTTTTTTTTTTAAGGACTTGCTAACTAGTAAATCTGCTTCTGTGACTAGTGATATTTGTATGTTTGTTAATATCACTTTTCACAGCACCAGATTTGATAGCTAGAAGGCAGTGAAAAGAGATATTAACATACAAATACCACTTTTCACAACAGACTTACTCAGCCCTGATAAGCTGAAGGACAAGTTAAACCCTGGATGGGGAGGTGGGCAGGGAGGCAACAGCGGAGGGGAGTGCTCTAGGGGAGGCAGCAGGGTCCAGGGGAGATGGGGTGGTGAGCCCAGGTCTGGGGCTAGAGCCCAAAGCCTCACGGCTATAGGATGGAGCCTACTGCCATGTGGCCGGAGGACAGAGCCTACACCCCAGAGCTGAAGCCTAAACCCCCTTCCCCTGGGAAGGTCGGGAACTCTCACTGGCTGCCTGCTCCTCTGGCGTTTGTGACTCTGCTGCTTCCCTCCCCCCTCAATCACTACCCAGGAGGCTGTAGCCACATTTGAGAAATGCCGCCCTAAATCATCTTCAGAAAAAATAAGGTTTATTACACTCTTCCTTATGAGCAGACATGACAGAGCACTCTGTTATTGTACTCGTGTATCTCATTACAGACATAGCTATTAAAATTAACATACTATTTTACAATACCCAGGAAAACTGAAATTTGAGACAAAGTTTTTATGTTTTGTTTACTGTATTTGACAGCACTATTTTGCTGTTTCTCCAATACAATATCAGTTTTCCTTCTTGTTTCAGTAGTTCTCTCACTGCAACAGGGGAAGAGAACAAACATTAAAAGGAGGGATGGGGGAGGAGGGCGAAAAAGGATAGAAAAATGATAGTAAATGGGAACACACACGCAAACCCTGGGGAACCCAGGGACAGGAATGGCACCTGCAACTACTTTTTAGAAAAAGATTTGACTGATTCAAGTATACAGCATCCCTTTTACTGGATTGATCTAGAGACCAAGAAGTGATGAGCTGGAAACTGGAAGTTTGTATATTAACAAACACTTCTGAAATTAAAATGCAGATAGTATTGATAATGTTTTGTTAATCCATTGGTCAGGTAGGTAGGGGGTGTGTGTGTGTGCGCACACACACACACACACACAACCACAAGTATAAGGCTTCTCATGACATTACACCTCCCTTACTTCCATGACTAAACCCTTTCCTTTGTATATAAATGGGAAACAGAAATGTACTAAGAACAAACTTTGGTATTGCTACAAAAGCTGTAAGAAAATTAGTACATATCATCGAGTTGTCAGTAGCAATATATCAATTGTCTAGTTTTCACTGAGTTTTCATCATGGATTTTATATTATTTCTTCAAAGGTCTGTTACTATACACTAGAGATCGCTTTCACTCCCAGGCCACAGCTCCATCTTGAATCCAGTAAATAACCTTTGAGAGCTTTCCATGTTCAAACAATCTCTCAGGTGATTTTCTTCCAGGAGGTGATGTGTAACACTTATTACTACAAGCCTAGAAGTATGCAACTTTTCATGAATTCCTCTCAACTGTATCTTTGTTTTGTACAAAAGACAATACTTCTATGAAAACAAACTGCCCAGTTAATTCAAATGTATCAGTACAAATAATCTAATCTACGCATTTGAATTTTATTTTCCAAAGTCTATAGGGAAATACTCTTTATAGTCTAGAGAACAGCATATTTCCAGCTAACGCCCTATTCATCCCAATTTTCTTCTTCAAGCATGTTCCACAAAAAATATTTTTTTCCCTTTTCTGCAGAACTCCTTACAGTGTTACTGGTAACACAGCACAATTATTTACCTATATATTACTGAATCAACAGCATAGAAATATTAAGCTAGCAATGTACTGTTGTCTTCTACTAGACAAACAGTTTCATAATGTGTGTTAGTACACAAGCACCTACACAATAGCCAAATACCAATCAGGGAGGGATCTTTAATTGGATTAATGCCTGGGGAAGAAATGTTTTTTCCTCCCCTGGTGGATATACAAAAAGTCTGAACTTTACCAGTAAAAAGGAAGTTTTTAGGGAGGCAGATAAACTTTGTTATTCACCTACATGGAAAGGGCCACAGATTTTTCAATGGGATTTAAAATCAGTAATGCACACCTGGAGAGAAGTATTTGCCTTGATTATGCCCCAAACTTATTTGTCCAATGTGGTAGGCATCCATCTGTTTACCATGGGGAGGAGTTTGCAACCCCCTCTAGCTGAAACTCTGCTTCCAAGTGAGTATATCAAAGGGTCTGTTTTGTGGTATGGGTGGCTCTCATTAGATCAGTTTCCCCTTGATCTGTTCCATATACAATTATACTGGTTCTCTCTTTATTATGCTTACTCACAGAAATGTGACTCTGTGCTGTGACTTATATTCCCCATCCTTGTAGATGGCAGGTTTTACTTCATTTTGCCTTAAGACTCAGCCACTATTTTGGCAACTGGCTCTCTGAAAGACTTCCCTGAGCATATTTGAAGGCGATCACCTTTGCCTGGATGTCTGCTTTCCAGGATCATAGCAATCATCTTAGCCTTGCTGGCCATAATCCTGGCTGAGAAACGGAAAGGATTTATGAGGCAGCTGAGATGAACCTAGGTGCGCTGTTTTTTCAAAAAGCTTTGTTTCAGCCCATCTTGCCTTTTAACTTTCCACAGGAAGAATGTGTACAATCCAAGACATAGTAGGCTCACTCAAGCCAGTAAAGTAGATACTACAGATCCTTACACCTAATTTATACCAAGTACAGAAAAGGCCATAGAAATTAGCCAGAACTGTCAATATCTTTTCTATGCTAGGGTTTCCATCAGTGCTACAACCAGTGTGATGTTCTGTACCTCCTAGGAACACCCTACATCCCAATGTTCATCCTTATAAAATAATTGTGTGGTATCCAATGCAAAGTTTGTCATGTTGAGTGTCTTCAGAAGGCTCATGATGCACTGAGTATTGTTATTATAGTAATTGTTGTTACAGCAACGTATAGAGTTAGGAGACTGAAAATGTATCCTCGTGGCTTAAAGCAAGCCCAGGCAAAAACCCTCCAAAAGCAGAGGGGCAGTTCACACCTCATCAGGGCATGTATGGGACAAACCCAGCCCAGCCTCACAGGAACAAAGAACATTGGCCTATGCAACAAAGGATCTGTTGGACTCAAGTGAGTCACCCCCCTTCCTTTGGTTAATTTGGGACTGTGATGATGTAATGCTCACTTGACTCTGCGCAAGGGGCAAAGCCAAGAGGGAAGAAAGGACATGATAAAAGGGAGACATGTTTTGCCATGCCCTTCCTCTCTTCCACCTACATCTACAGTCATCACCACCAAGTGACTGAAGCGCTGATCAAAGGGGAGAGCCTTGCTGAAGAGCAACCAGCCAAGCCTGTAGTGAGAAGCATCTAAGTGTGTAAGGGCACTGAAGGTATTAAGATCAGCTTAGAATGTGTTTTGCTTTTATTTCATTTAACCACATCTGACTTCTTGTGCTTTGACTTAGAATGACTTAAAATCTTATAGTTAATAAATCTGTTTATTCTACCTGAAGCAGTGCGTTCGGTTTGAAGTGTGTCCAAGACTTCCCTGGGGATAATAAGCCTGATATATATCAATTTCTTTGTTAAATTAATGAACTCAGAAGCTTGCAACATCCAGCAGGCATAACTGGATACGGCAAGATGGAGGTTCCTAGGATTGTGTCTGGGACCGGAGATATTGACTGGTGTCATTCGGTTGCACAATCCAAGGAGCAGCTTACATGCCAGAGGCTGTGCGTGAACAGCCCAAGAGTGGGGGTTCTCACAGCAGAGCACGGTAAGGCTGGCTTCCCGAGTCAGGGGTTGGAGTGACCTAGCAGATCACCAGTCCAGCTAACACCAGAAGGGAATGTCACAACTAGGGCAAATGAAGCTGTGATGGAACCAATAGGTATTATTCTATAAAGTTCCCTTGCATAAAGTTTTAGTGCTGAAATCATCTCAGAGATTAATCTGCTCACTTGTCACCTGGCAACTCTAGTGGTATATAAATCCATATACATTGAAAAGTGGTCAAATGCACAATCCCTTACACTGCTAAACTTTGATTTGCTAAACCGTCCCACGGGCCTTAAAACAGGTCAGTATTAGAGGAATGTGAGGGTCTAATTCTAAACCCAAGGGGGAAAATATATTCCCTTTATGACATTTTGCTAGTCTCCAACAAATAATAGGGTCATCCTGGAGAAGGTACTGTGCAATGACAACTCTCCTTATTATGGTCTCAAGTATTCCCAAGTAAATCAGTCCGCTTTCCAATTCTGACTCAGAGCTGACCTTCACAGTAGAGCCTGAGCCTTTTTACCAGCTTCTTTTGGCCTTTGCCTCCGTTCAGAAGACTATTGTTTGGAATAGAGCCCAGTGTCTTAAAGCATGAAAGATTGAATGAGCTTGATAAAGACTGGAAGTTCTGGGACTGACATTTTATTTTATTTTATTTTTAAATTGGTTTTTATTTGCAGCACCCTCTTAGGAGGTAGTGAATGTCAGGCCTCTGTAGAGGAATATCTGACACAGGACTGAGGAATTCCATGAAGAGCCAGGTTGTAGATTTCTTTTCCTTTATACAGTGTAGTGTTCACTTTACCGTTGCCAATATGGTGCTGTTTGCCATTTAAAAAACTTATGCCATGTCTCCCCTGCAGCTGGAAGATTTAAAATTTGAGCTCAAGGAGACATATGTGCACTACCTCTAATCAAATTGGCAAGCTAAAAACAGAAGTGTAACTACAACAGTGCAAGCAATGGGAAGGGCTTGCTTCCCTAGTATATACACCTATGCTCTCTTGCCCTTCCCACTGCTATCAGAACTAGTGTGGGTATGTCTACGAGCTTTAAATGTATACCTTCCAGATCCAGTGTAGCCATACACTTAAGAGACCAGGCCTGCTGATATCTGCCTGAGCCTCTGTGCAGGGATATATGCCCAGGATGGCTAATTCCAGGGAATTATCAACAGGAATTGTGGTTAGGTGGCGAACGGGAAAGGAGAGTGGAGCTGCCCCAGGAGAACCAAAGACATGTAGCACAGACATACTCTGCTCAAAGCTTTCCACAGTGACAAGCAACTGGCTAAGACCCTATAAATGTGGCACAAGAAATGCAGAGTTCTGGGAGGTCAGCAAAACTAGACCCAGAGGCTTCATCCTTATAGTAGTGTTACTTTCCTAAGAAAGCACTTACAATCATGATAAGTCCAAAGCAGATTGATTTCTGTTGTTCTTGAGTATTCAATGTCCATTTGGAAGCTTAAAGTTACTAATACCTATGTAGGGTGACCACATGTCCTGATAACATGAGGACAGGCCTGATAATAATTGCCTTTGTAAGACAAAGCCCCCATTACCATCACCCCCTTATTCTCCCAAAAAAGGGCTGATTTTTCACATTCGCTATCGGGTCACCCTAAACCTGTGTGATGTAATAGTTTAGCAAAAGAACTGTGCTTTTCAAAAAGAGGGTTTTCAGACAACCTTGCAGATTACCAAAATCTATACTCTGCAAGCAGATGTGTGAAATAAGAAAAATATATTGATATATATATATATATATATATATATATATATCAAAGTATGACAATACTATCTTCGCTAAAACTTCTGAAATGGGATATTCCCAACCAAAAAGTTGCCACCATGAAGCAGCTAACCCACAAATGTTTAAACATTTAAACTGCTCTATTCTGTTTAGTTTTTGGTTAAGAATATTTAAAGATACTCATCCTAAAACTCGCAGGAGATATAGACACACACATACACAAAGTGATTTCAAGGTGGTAGAAGGGTTCCAGTTTATTTTATGCATATGGCAGACGATTAAAGGAATTGAATAGAATTTGTGTTATGTATATGGGTAAAGATAATGAATACAAGCTCCCTCTGAGCTACATATTTCTTTTGTTAAAATACTGACGTGGTTGAAAGAGGAAGGCACATATAAAAATTATATTACATAACAAAAGGAAGAATGAATATAAATCGGAAGCTAGAATTGTAGAATACTGATAAGGAAAGCAAAGGGACAAGGAGAAGTCTATGGTCAGTAGAATTAAGGTCAATAAGGAGTCTTTTTAAGCATATTAGGATTTAAAGAATCCTAACAATGGTAGGATTATCGATACTAATGCACAAAAGTTGAAGTCTTCAATAAATATTTCTGTTCTGTATTGGAGTCAAACATATGATAAGATTTCAACGTTCTCTTGAGTTACTAATGGACTGGAAAACAAGCAGCTACTTAAGCTAGACATTTTTATATCAGCAGGTCCAGATAACTCGCACCTAAGAGTTTTAAAAACAGCTGACTGAGGAATTCACTGGACTGCTAATGTTGACTCAAGTAAATCTTGAAACTCCAAGAAAGTTTCAGAAGAATGGAAGAAAGCTAATGTTGTGCCAATATTTAAAAAGAATACCTGGGTCATCCCATTTACCTGTAGGCCTGTTTGACATCAATACCAGGCAAATATAAGAGTGGTTGATACATGAACCAAGTATTAAAGTAGGGCAATATAATTAATGCCAAATCAACAGTTTTATGGGAGGGGAGAAAGCCTGTCAAACTAATTTTCTTTTTGAGATTATAAATTTGATTGATAATGGTAATAGTGCTGATGTTATATCCTTAGTCTTGTATCAGAGGGGTAGCCGTGTTAGTCTGAATCTGTAAAAAGTAACAGAGGGTCCTGTGGCACCTTTGAGACTAACAGAAGTACTGGGAGCATAAGCTTTCGTGGGTAAGAACCTCACTTCTTCAGATGCAAGTAATGGAAATCTCTAGAGGCAGGTATATATCAGTGTGGAGATAACGAGGTTAGTTCAATCAGGGAGGGTGAGGTGCTCTGCTAGCAGTTGAGGTGTGAACACCAAGGGAGGAGAAACTGTTTCTGTAGTTGGATAGCCATTCACAGTCTTTGTTTAATCCTGATCTGATGGTGTCAAATTTGCAAATGAACTGGAGCTCAGCAGTTTCTCTTTGGAGTCTGGTCCTGAAGTTTTTTTGCTGTAAGATGGCAATCTTTACATCTGCTATTGTGTGTCCAGGGAGGTTGAAGTGTTCTCCTACAGGTTTTTGTATATTGCCATTCCTGATATCTGACTTGTGTCCATTTATCCTCTTGCGTAGTGACTGTCCAGTTTGGCCAATGTACATAGCAGAGGGGCATTGCTGGCATATGATGGCATATATAACATTGGTGGACATGCAGGTGAATGAGCTGGTGATGTTGTAGCTGATCTGGTTAGGTCCTGTGATGGTGTTGCTGGTGTAGATATGTGGGCAGAGTTGGCATCGAGGTTTGTTGCATGGGTTGGTTCCTGAGTTAGAGTTGTTATGGTGCGGTGCGTGGTTGCTGGTGAGAATATGCTTAAGGTTGGCAGGTTGTCTGTGGGCGAGGACTGGCCTGCCTCCCAAGGTCTGTGAAAGTGAGGGATCATTGTCCAGGATGGGTTGTAGATCACTGATGATGCGTTGGAGAGGTTTAAGCTGAGGACTGTAGGTGATGACCAGTGGAGTTCTGTTGGTTTCTCTTCTGGGCCTGTCTTGTAGCAGGAGGCTTCTGGGTACACGTCTGGCTCTGTTGATTTGTTTCTTTATTTCCTTGTGTGGGTATCGTAGTTTTGAGAATGCTTGGTGAAGATCTTGTAGGTGTTGGTCTTTGTCTGAGGGGTTGGAGCAGATGCGATTGTACCTCAGTGCTTGGCTGTAGACGATGGATCGTGTGGTGTGACCGGGGTGGAAGCTGGAGGCATGAAGGTAGGCGTAGCGGTCGGTGGGTTTTCGGTATAGGGTGGTGTTAATGTGGCCATCGCTTATTTGTACGGTGGTGTCCAGGAAGTGGACCTCCCGTGTAGATTGGTCCAGGCTGAGGTTGATGGTGGGGTGGAAGCTGTTGAAAGCATGGTGGAATTCTTCCAGGGCCTCCTTCCCATGGGTCCAGATAATGAAGATGTCATCAATATAGCGTAGGTAGAGAAGGGGCATGAGTGGACGGGAGCTGAGGAAGCGTTGTTCCAGGTCAGCCATAAAAATGTTGGCATATTGTGGGGCCATGCGGGTGCCCATAGCGGTGCCACTGGTCTGGAGGTATATATTGTCACCAAATTTGAAATAATTGTGCGTGAGGATAAAGTCACAGAGCTCAGCAATAAGTTGTGCTGTGTCATCATCAGGGATACTGTTCCTGACAGCTTGTATTCCATCTGTATGTGGGATGTTAGTGTAGAGAGCCTCTACATCCATGGTGGCTAGGATGGTGTTTTCTGGGAGGTCACCAATGCATTGTAGTTTCCAACAGAACTCCACTGGCCATCACCTACACTCCTCAGCTTAAACCTCTCCAACGCATCATCAGTGATCTACAACCCATCCTGGACAATGATCCCTCACTTTCACAGACCTTGGGAGGCAGGCCAGTCCTCGCCCACAGACAACCTGCCAACCTTAAGCATATTCTCACCAGCAACCACGCACCGCACCATAACAACTCTAACTCAGGAACCAACCCATGCAACAAACCTCGATGCCAACTCTGCCCACATATCTACACCAGCAACACCATCACAGGACCTAACCAGATCAGCTACAACATCACCAGCTCATTCACCTGCATGTCCACCAATGTTATATATGCCATCATATGCCAGCAATGCCCCTCTGCTATGTACATTGGCCAAACTGGACAGTCACTACGCAAGAGGATAAATGGACACAAGTCAGATATCAGGAATGGCAATATACAAAAACCTGTAGGAGAACACTTCAACCTCCCTGGACACACAATAGCAGATGTAAAGGTTGCCATCTTACAGCAAAAAAACTTCAGGACCAGACTCCAAAGAGAAACTGCTGAGCTCCAGTTCATTTGCAAATTTGACACCATCAGATCAGGATTAAACAAAGACTGTGAATGGCTATCCAACTACAGAAACAGTTTCTCCTCCCTTGGTGTTCACACCTCAACTGCTAGCAGAGCACCTCACCCTCCCTGATTGAACTAACCTCGTTATCTCCACACTGATATATACCTGCCTCTAGAGATTTCCATTACTTGCATCTGAAGAAGTGAGGTTCTTACCCACGAAAGCTTATGCTCCCAGTACTTCTGTTAGTCTCAAAGGTGCCACAGGACCCTCTGTTACTTTATCCTTAGTCTTGTGTAAGGTATTGACTTGGTACCACTTGATCTATTGATTAAAAAAAACTAGAATGATAAAATAAACATGGCTCGCTTTACACGGATTAAAAACTGGCTAACTGATAAGATCTCAAAAAGATGAGCACAGAATTATCATTGCATGCATGTGTTTCTACTGGGGTCCTGCAGGAATTGGTTCATGGCCCTGTGCTATTTAATGTTTTTATTAATGAGCTGGAAGAAAAACAAAAATCACTGATAAAAGTTGTCAGATCAAAAAATTGGAGCTGTAGTAAAATAATGAAGAGGACAGGTCACTCTGTATCAGTGATCTGTATCACATGGTCAAGAGGACATAAGCATACAATACACGTTTTTAAATGGCTTAGTGTATGTATGTATTTAGGAATAAAGAATGCAGACCATACTTACAGGATGGGGGACTCTATTCTGGAAAGCAGTAACTCTGAAGAAGATTAGGAGATTTGGTGCATAATCTACTGAACATGAGCTTCCAGTTACACGCTGTGGCCAAAATATCATCCTTGGATGCACAAACAAGGCATCTCAAGCAGGTGGAGAGAGGTTATTGTACTCTATTTGACACTGATGCAACTGCTGCTGGAACAGTTCCAATATCCACAATTCAAGAAGATCATTGACAGATTGGAGAAGGCTCATAGAAAAGCCACGAGAACAACTGAAGGATTAGAAAACATGCCTTATAGTGGTAGACTCCAGAAGCTCAATTTATTTAGCTTAACAAAGAGAAGGTTTAGGGGTGACTTCATTACAGTCTATAACGGGATGGTTTGCCCTTAGAGAGCCTGGGGCTAAGACAACCCTGATTATAATATGAGCCCACTTGAAAAGGGATCATGGATTCCAACATAAAAGCAGCAGGAAGATGCAGAGGGTAGGGGTATTGAGAGAGATAGCCAAGACTACCTGAGGCAAGATGCCTGAAAAAGGAGCTAGGGAAGCCCAGGACAGGAGACTGAGTGGAGCTGGAAAGGAGGACAGACTCTGTTTGTTTTGAGTTCTATTTCAGACAACCTCTTGTGCCATCTCAAGGAATACTGAATTAAAAGGACTTTGGGCTGAGAAGGCAATTGGAAAACTGTGTATGTTCTTAAAGGGGCACTAGTGAAGTAGAAATTGGAGGTGGGTGGCAGCCATGGTACTACACAGTCTATAAATACCTCCACTGGGAGCAAATATATAATAGGAGGATAATCAATCCTGCAGAGAATGATATAGTACAATCCAATAGCTGGAAGTTCAATCTAGCCAAATGTAAACTGAAAATAAGGCAAAACCACACACACCACACTACCAATGAGTATAACTAACCAACAGTGGTGTTGGATTCTCCATCAATGACAGTTTTTAAATCAAGACTGGATGTTTTTCTAAAGATATGTTCTAGGAAATATTTGGGGAAAGTTCTATGGCTTGTGTTATACAGGAGGTCAGTGGTCTCTCTGGTCTTGGAACCTATGAAAACAAGTACCCAGAGTCTTTAGGAGTCTACCTACACATTTGCAAGTGCAAACATCTTAATTGCTTGTTTATTTGCAGTTAACATGAATACACATGCAGAACTCACAAAGTTTCTACATTTTGGCTACATGACCAAGATACATGGTAACAGAGAGCTTAAGTTATTTTTATATGTTTAGAAGAGAAAAAAAATTCAAAAATGCTGTGGTACTACCACTGCTGTTTATATAGCACTTTTTTAAAACATGAATTCAAGTCACTATAGAGACTCATTTCCTGCAGTTTGACAACTTAAAAGTATTTTCTCTTTGTATTGTACTAGGATGTAAACTGACCTGTCAAAAATACTGGTGCTACAATTAATCTTTTTAAAATAGCATAGTGTTTTATTTTCTGTAGTGTCAGAGTTATGTTTTCATTGGATCAACAACTCTGAGTCTTTCAACGATAAGGTTCTAAATAGCAGATATCGTGTATATATTTTTCTGCACTGATTTAGGTCCCAATCCAGGAAAGATTTAATTTTGCACATTGTCATTAGTTCTGTTGAAATTAGTATCCAACTTAGCATCCAATAAATATTTTTCTTTGTCTGCTGACATAATATGCTTACTTGGGTTGAGAAAGAACTTGCCAAATTCTTTTGAAAGAAAAAAAAGAGAAAAAATAGTAGAACTTAAAGAATTGTTTCAAGTCATGCTAAAGATAAAAGTCTTATGTCATGAATATGATAAATCACACATTTTAAGTAGGTCTACTACAGCAACACAGCATCTTTTCCTCCACCAAACTAAAAATGGCCCTTTTGGCTTGACCATCTTCGTAATGAAATCACTATTTTCTTACTGATTTAAAATTATTTCAAAGTTCCCACTTGTGTGTCTTAATATTTAAGCATGGCATTTTCACCAAGCATTAAAATTGTATACTTAAAATTTAGAGCATGTACAAACTACATATTCCATCTAAGGCATAATATGCCTTAGAGAAATGATATACCCTAGGTATGCCTATTAAACAATAAAAAAGTTTCCTGTTTATTAATAAACGCATTATCCATTCCAATACTATAGAAGCACACTACTGTTCAGTGAAGGGCACTGTATTTAAACTTCCAAATATAAATTTGAGGGGTTGTTCTCCACAAAAACAAGGTTTCAGAATTCTACACAACTTTTACTAAAATATGCTCATTTAATTTAGCTGACCTCAAACCCCGTTTTTGTATTTACAGAACATTTATGAAGCTTGTTAGTTATGCAACGAGAGTACCCCTCTCTAATTGGAAAAGGAAAACCAAAAAGTAAGAGGATGATGAAGCAAATTAAAAGTTTAGCCCAATATGAATATACAAGATTACTTTTATTCTAGATTGCAGCTTTAGGTTTGAGACTAGAGTGCAATTTTAACCATTGTGGAAAAAAAAAAAAAAATTCAACTCAGCAGAATTGCTAAGTTCTCAGTGAACTTGGCAGCATTACTGTGATCACATATTTTCACAAAGGTGAACAATTCCTCTAGTGTGCCAGACAGAGTTCAGAAATAGATGTTCATGTCACCCATCCATTTGTTCTCTTAAAAATATTTTTATTATAGTTGTTACAAAGAATATTGTGTGTGTGTGTGTGTATATATTATATATATTTATTTCAGCTCTCATATATCCCTTTTACAGTTTACTAGAGTGGTGATTGCAATCAGAATTTGGTCAGTTACATTTTGTTTTAGTAACAGACTTCACATTTACAAGTCCAGTAGTGCAGGCTTATTTCCATACTAAATTTTAATGGAGGAACCTTTAAGTTATAGTAGCACATAAACTACTATGTTTTTTCATTTATAAAATAGTGAATTGTTCATAAGTCCCATCCACCATGCCAAAAGCCCCTGCAACAGTTATCTCCTTAATGTTATATATTAGCCAACAACTTGCTCCAAATAAAGTCCAAAACCAAAAAATTAGTTCTCTGCCCTTCTAAGATTCTTCCCTCAGCTGTCAGTGAGGAGGGGGGGAAAAAAAAGGCTTTGTCCCACATTCAGAAAGTTAACAAATCCATCAGAACAGAGGAGCTCTCAGAGAAGCATTTACAAGTAGATGACTCCCAGTCACAGCAAGGAGACTGTAGTTCTAGTGTCTCCACTTGCGACGAATAGGAAACTACAGGAACATCAAGGTGTGATGAAGTGGGGGGGTTTCTTGTTTTCTGTGGAGTTTCAATGGTTTGCATGCGGAGGGGGTGGGACTCAGTTTCCCTGGGTGTTACTGGTTTAACAAGGTGAGGGGAGAGGGAGTTTGTTTTGCAGAGGACCAGAGAGAAGACTTGGGGACCCAGCCGATGGCCGGGAGTATGGATACCACAGCAACCGGTGACCTGGCGACCCGGAGGCCCAGCTGAGGAGACGCAGCCAGTTCTGACCAGTGGGCAGACAATGGGCTGCAGGGTGAGGACCCAGTGACCTAACCAGCCGGTTCCAGCCAGAGGACAGAAGTGAGGAGAGGCGGCCCCAGTTTACGACCCTGTTTACCTGGAGAGAAGACAATGGACAGAGGCGAGGCTTGGGGCCGGTGATCTCAGATGCCAAGCTGGGAAGCAGGAGGGTTCTGGGCTGGAGAGGGAGCAGGCAGAGCCCACCTGGATGCTGAGAGACTGGGATGTGCTGGACTGAAGGAGGCCAGGCCTGAGGCCCTGAGAGTTTCCTGTGCTGTGTTCAACCCTCAATAAACCCTCCTGTTTTATGCTGGCTGAGAGTCACTCCAGTCTAGAGAACAGGGTGGCATCAACCCCTTCGGAGGTGAAGGCCCAGGGGGATCTAGAGTAAGTGGACTCCCTGAGGGGGCCCACGGTGAGAAAGATGTGCTAAGGCTCCGAGAGGTGCGGCTCCAGGAGGTGGAGGGACCTGACCCCGAGAGAGAATGGACCCCCGAGAAGGGCTGTCTCACTAACAGGGGCACCCCCCACGGACCGCATGGGGCCAAGAGTGGGCACGATCGGTGAATCCGTGACACAAGGGAAACCTGAAATGATGAAGTGTAGCACCCACATGAGGATGTGGGAGCAATGAGACAGGGACTTGAAGTGGAGGGGATATGGAATACTACCAACAGCCAGTGCAGAATCTCAGATGGGCAAGTCTTAATATCTTATACATGTGGAATGGAAGGTAAGGAAATTTGTTTTAAAAAGTACCATGCTGGATAGACTTAAGTGGCACTACAGTAAGCCAGAGAACAGGTTGCAGAGAGGTAACCAGAGCCTACACCAAAAGGGTTTAGCAGCAGACACAGAGGAAGGGACAAAATTTGCACATCTTATAGAACAGTAATTCTCAAACTGTGGGTCAGAATCCCAAAGTGGGTTGCGACTGTTTTAATATAGTCGCCAGGCATGGCATTAAACTTGCTGGGGCCTGGGACCAAAGCCAGAGCCCCACTGCCTGTGGCCAAAGCACAAGGGCTTCAGTCCTGGGTCTCAGGTTACAGGTACCTGGGACTGAAGCCCTTGGGCTTGGCTCCCCTGCCCGGGGTGGAGCAGCTTGGGCTTTGGCCAACCCCATCTGGGGCAGCAGGGCTCCGGCTTTGGCTTCAGTCCCCTCTCGTGGGGTCTTGAAGGAAGCTGTAGTGCAATGAAGTTTGAGAACCCCTTGAGAACCCCTGTTAGAGAAATAACTAGCAACAGCCAGAGAGCATAAGAGGGGAAGGGGAAAACAAGTCAAATAAGACATGAAAGTTCTGACAACAATGCAATGACAACAAAGGATTGTTATCTTTCTTCCTGTGCATTTTTCTCATACCTCTGAAATCTGTAGTCTGAAATATTCTTGAAGTCCTTTTTTAAAAAAAAAAAAAAAAGGAAAGGACACACACCCACCACACACCTTGGCTCTTTCTACGAGAAGTCATCTGCTCTCCTTCTTAAGCAGGAAGTTCTCTTCAACTCTACCCTGATTACTGAAACTGCTGAATGGCAGAACACAAGTAAGACATTCTCGTGAAATAAGTAGTATCTTTTTTTAAAAAAAAAAAAAAAAAAAAAAAAAAAAAACACACACCTCCAGAGAGTGTATTTGGTCAACCACATTAAAATGCAGGAATTCTGAAAATATTCAGACTTCAATTATGCGCCACTCCAATTAAACTTCTACTATTCTATCAGGTTCTAGGCGAGATAGTTTAAACACCCAAACACATCCAAACTCACCCCAAACTCATCTGTTTAAATTTCAACAAAGATTATGTGCCTGTAGTAGGGATGGAATAAAGTATTGAATAGGTAATGGATAATGTTTTTTTTCCCCTTTGACTACTACACCGCAGAGCTAGTAATTAAAAACTACTGTAGCCACTGGTTGCATTTAACCATTTCCAAAGCCATGCAGTGTCTCTCCTATTCCTTACATCAAGGAGTTCCGGTAGACTGAAAAAATTAACTCTTCTGATGACTTTGAAGTAGAAGTGGACAAAAATCAAATAAAATTCATTTGTTTTTTCTAGGATTAATACCAAGAGGCCTTAATTGTCCTATTTCAATTTAATGGACACAAGTGTTTAAGTTTCCTTTACTGTAAAGCTGTCTTAAAAAAAAAAAAAAATCAAATTAGGTATACTGCCCAAAAACAGCAACTTTAATTATGTACTAACTTTCCAAAGGATTTCTGAAACATCTTTGTTGCAATACCTCAGGCTTGCAAAACAACGCTGAAAGCGTACCATTTCAGGAACAAGATGCAATTGGCCACTCTTATACTGATAGACAGTGCTGATCATTTAACTCAGCCATCCAAAACAAAAAATACCAAACTGCTTCTCTCCTCAGATCATTAGAATATGCTGCGCAAGACTGGAGGAGAGGACTGACCAGGCTGGGAAGATCATGTCACTAAGAGATTTCCACATATAAGGCTCAATCTCAACAGGTGACTTCAATGGAGACTACTCACAAGTTTAGTTAGCCAGAGGCTTAAATGATTCGCTGTACTGGAGACAGGGTGCTCAGCACCTGGCATGTGCACGTAGCCAAGCCTCCTACAACTAAAAATTCCAGTGTAATTTGGGACTCTACACTACATCTACTAATCACATTGCATAAAAAGGAAATTTGAATGAAGAGATCAAGCCAAAGATCCTTTCCTTCCCCACAGTCAAAATTTTAAATACAATCCCAACTCCTCGGGCATTGAAAGCCTGGGACATAAAAAGGGGAGGGGGGAGCCACCACACACACCACCTAAAATATTTAAACATGTCAACGTAAATATTTAGCTGGTTTTCAGTACATAATCAAAAATATCCATTGCTTCCCAAGAGACAGAGACACACACACACACACACACACACACACACACACACACCCACCCACCGAGCACGCTTCCCCCGGAATCAAGCAACTGGAACAAATTTAAATAAATAACATATGAACTTTCATTTTTCTGAACAAGCATATACAGTAGGCAAACATCTATAAGACAAAGAACTCTGGGCACCAGCATGCCTCTGGATGAATATGCTCTTATAGATTTTAAGTACAGAACAGAACACTAAAAATGTATGAACCAGTGTACTGTTTTTTACTCCCCCCCCCCCAAACAGAAAACTGCAATAAAGTTGTTTTTTAGAAGGCCCTTGAGTTATTCCAAAGCCCATTCCCTACAGCACAGGCTTAATTACTATGGGTAAGTAGAACAGAAAGAAGAAAGGAAGAAGGAAATTTAACAAAAGTTAGCAGATGGAAAATTAAACCATTTAAGAGAGATGGTAAAGCAATGTACAGTGTTTAGCCAAAATTGAATCTTTTTCCATACTTCTATAATCTGTTTTTATCTCTCAAGCAAAGATTTAAAAAACACCCACAACATTTTAAATTAAACAAATAAAAGGCTAGGATAAAATACACTTTTTCCTAAGATACTTTTCATAATCCCTCAGTTTCTCTTAGAAGCCTAATAATATTAACTGCAGATTTCCCCAGCTCTCCTGTGTGAAGTGGACTTCTGTTGCAGGAGAGACACCAGGAAGCCACTTACAAGCTCTCTGATCCTGTGGGCTGGCCACAATACAATTTAGAGCTAAAGCGCAGCAGGTTAAAGTTGCACCACAGACAGAGTGCTTACTTGATTCTACACCAGTGGAGATTTGGTAAAGTAGAGCCCCCATGTCAGTCCTGACCACACCAGAACTGATTTTTCCATGGCAATTGCAAATGGCTCCTCACTGACCCCACATCTATGCCAATGCCAAAATTTCCAGGTCCTGCTCAAATTATGGTTCTTAACACTGAAGTCTTTTATAAAAGGAAAGTGCCAGACCACTCCATAACGTAAGGGTCAGGTCACTACCAAATCTCACACACACAAACTACATTTAGGCTTGGTCTACACTAAACCCCCAAATCGAACTAAGGTACGCAACTTCAGCTACGTTAATAACGTAGCTGAAGTCGACGTACCTTAGTTCGAACTTACCGCGGTCCAGACCCAGCAGGCAGGATCCCCCGTCGACTCCGCGTACTCCTCGCGGCGAGCAGGATTACCGGAGTCGACGGGGAGCACTTCTGAGTTCGATTTATCGTGTCCAGACAAGATGCGATAAATCGAACCCAGAAGTTCGATTGCCTGCCGCCGAACCAGCGCGGTAAGTATAGACAAGCCCTTAGTGACAGTTAACATTGCATCAGGACACACCTTATCCACCTAACACATTGAAAAAATGAAAATAAGTACTCAAGAATAAGATTTGCAAATGCCCTTCCACCTTCATACACACCACAGTACCACATAAGGCTTTAATCTCCTTCTTGAACAAATATCAAAAGCAACGTGTATCCCAGCTTTGTTACCAGATTTGCCCATTACTTTGGGGTATGCACATTTATTTGGGTTACTCCTCTGGGGAAGGGGGTTCTGTAATCCTGTCAATGTACTGCTTGTGTCACTTGTGTTTACATATGGAGCTCTACTTCTCCCTTCTGCAAGCCCCCTGCCGATGGAGCTATCTTGCAGGACCTAGGGTCCCTAGGGCTGGGTTACTCCCACCCCAGAACCAGATGAACACCCACACGTACATTAACAGAGCAAGTCTGAGCGGACTGGGTCAATCAGCACTGTCAAGCTGACCCCTTATATGTCTCTGGACTTACTGGGCTGGAGGAAGCAGCACTTTCAAGCTGTCTCTCCTTATATGCCCCTGGGCTCCATGGACTGGATCAAGCAGCACTTTCAAGCTGTTACCCTTATGCGTCCCAAATTCAGCACGTCCCTATCCCCACTCCCCCAACACAATTGTACTGGCAGTAACCTACTTGATGAGCAAACCCCACAATATTTTGGATGCTGCAGGGATCTTTAGCGTAGGTAAAAGAAGCTTTGCTGTAGAGTGAATGGGGGAAGCTAAAAACACAAACGAGTAAAGTTCAGCAAGAGAGAGCGAAGCAACCAACTTAACCATAGAAGTTATTTATTGAATAATAGTAATAACTACACAAGGAGGACTAAACCAACATAACATACATGATTAAAGGTTAATACCTAAGGTAGAAAGGAAAACAGAGAGGGGGGGGTCCTTCCCACTCCATGAGGCTTGAACTGGTCAGGGTTCCCAGATGATGGTGGTAGCTGAGGGTTCTGAATGCTGGAGACAGGCAGAGCCCCCAGCACGATCAATCAGGAGATGGAGTTCCAGTGGAACTGATGCATAGTGTGGATCTAAGCATCAGAACCCTGACTACAGGGTGAGTAGGGATTTTTGTAGAGAAATTACAATGGTTCAAGGGAGAACACTAGATTTGTTTATAGGTAAGCTGATGACTCAAGGGTTTTCTTTAGACTAGACAATAGGAGCTGATCACTCTTGGCTATGGGTGGTGTTTTCTTCCAGGGAGCTCACAATGCAACTAGGCTGCTTCAGTATTTGGATATAAATTAAGGATTCATTACTAGAATTGGTCTGATAACTGCTCAGCTGGGTGTGTGAGCGGGCGTAGGTTCATTAACATCTGGAGCAGAGATTGCCAGGATGCAGTGCTTCCCTGCTTTTTCTGGTCCCAGAATTCAGTGTGGTTCTCGGTTCTCCATTCTGTATGTAATTTGAGAGGTCTTCCTGTCCCATCTTTCATGCAGATGAGGCTAGGGGAGTTGTCTTTGCTCTCCATTCTGTATGCTAATGGAGATGTCTTCATCTTGTCACCCTTGTCAGGAGGGGTCTAGGTGGGTCTCCCAATGCCCTTCACTGCTCTCTGCAAGTTTTCTTTTTCTGATGGGTTTTGGTTTAAGCAGACCCTGGGGGGAGGGGTGTGTGTCTTTCATGAGTCTGGCTGGATACTGCACCCTGGTTCCCCAGGAACACAGAGGTGTCTAGTATCAGCTTCATCGAACATGAATCTATTGCAATACCTTAGTAGTGTTAAGGGATGAAAAATGCCTGGAATAAGTGACAGTAAGGGTACGTCTACACTACAAAATTAGGTCGATTTTATAGAAGTTGATTTTTTAGAAATTGATTTTATACAGTTGATTGTGTGTCCCCCACCAAGCACAGTAAGTCGGCGGAGTGTGTCCACAGTACCGAGGCTAGCGTTGACTTTCGGAGCGTTGCACTGTGGGTAGCTATCCCACAATTCCCGCAGTCTCCGCCGCCCACTGGAATAGTGGGTTGAGCTCCCAATGCCTGATGGGGCAAAAACATCATCGCGGGTGGTTTTGGGTACATGTCGTCAGGCCCCCCTCCCTCCGTGAAAGCAACAGCAAACAATCGTTTCTCGCCTTTTTTCCTGGGTTATCCGTGCAGACGGCATACCATGGCAAGCATGGAGCCCGCTCAGCTCAACGTCTCCCGTGTGCTACTGGCAGACGCGGTACTGCATTGCTACACAGCAGCAGCTCCTTGCCTTTGCGGCAGCAGACGGTGCAGTAGACTGCTAGCTGTCGTCTCCTGGGTGCTCCTGACCGACCTTGGTGAGATCGGTCAGAGGCACCTGGACATAAATGGGAGTGACTCCAGGTCATTCTCTTCTTTAAGTTTTGTGTCATGGAGATTCAGTCCTGCCTGGAATATCATGTGAGCTGGAGGCTTCTGACTCAGGTTGCTCTCCCAGCGGCAGCACCGTGCGGTCACACCTACCACAGCCTATCCCTTGCTCCCATGGCTCATGAAGCCTAGATAGTAGTAAGGAGCAGTTCAACTATAGGCTGAGCAAGTGCAGAATGGTGGTAGAATGTGCCTTTGGACATTTAAAAGCTCGCTGGAGCTTTTTGCTGACTAGACTATTTGCTATTAGAAGAGCACAGCAAGGCACACTACAGATCAGAGAAGGTTTGAAAACCAATTTCATGACTGGCCAGACTACAGCATGACAGTTCTGTTTGTTTCTCCTTGATGAAAATCCACCCCCTTGGTTCACTCTACTTCCCTGTAAGCCAACCACCCTCCCCTCCCCGTTTGATCACTGCTTGCAGAGGCAATAAAGTCATTGTTGTTTCAAATTCATGCATTTTTTACTAATTCGTCACTCAAATGGGGGGGGGGATAATGGCCAAGGTAGTGTGGGAGAGGAGGAAAGCACCGGGTGGGGGGAGGAGGAGGGGAGGACAAGGGCAGACTGCACTTCAAAACTTATGGAATGCCAGCTTTCTCTGTTGCTTGGACTCATCATAGAAGCGGCATGTCTGGGGCTGTGACCCAGAGCAGCCGTTTGCCTCTCTGGTAGGCTTTCCTGAGCTCCTTAAGTTTCATGTGGCACTGCTGCAGGTCTCTGTTATAGCCTCTGTCCTTCATGCCCTTGGAGATTTTTTTTCAAATATTTGGGTATTTCGTCTTTTGGAACTGAGTTCTGATAGCACGGATTCCTCTCCCCATACAGCGATCAGATCCAGTACCTCCCCTTCGGTCCATGATGGAGCTCTTTTGCGATTCTGGGACTCCATAGTCATCTTTGCTGATGAGATCTGCACGGTCACCTCTGAGTTCGCCGTGCTGGCCAAACAGGAAATGAAATTCAAAAGTTGGAGGGGCTTTTCCAGTCTACCTGGCCAGTGTATTGAGTTGAGAGTGCTGTCCAGAGCAGTCACAATGGAGCACTCTGGGATAGCTCCCGGAGGCCAATACCGTCGAATTGCATCCACACTACCCCAAATTTGACCCAGCAAGGTCAATTTCAGTGCTAATCCCCTCGTCAGGGAGGAGTACAGAAATCAATTTTAAGAGCCCTTTATGTCAACAAAAACACAGATCTAACGCTGCTAAATTTGACCTAAACTCGTAGTGTAGACCAGGGCTAAGATCTATCAGTGTATGGATGAGTCTGGAAAGTCACTTAAGTTTTTGCTCATATTAGAGACCTGGGTTCTATTTCTGACTGTACATTCAGAGACCTTGCATAAGTTCTCTGCCAAGATGTGTGTATAGAGAGGGTTTAGCAACTCCCCCCTGATTGCCTTCTAGGGTTTGGGTTCCTGGCCTTAAGTCAATAAAGAAAGTGAAGGACATGACAATATAAATAGCAGTTAGAATAGGTGAGATTTGAACTCCTGCAGTGACACCTTCAACTCCACTCCAGCCCCTTTTCTGACCTGTAATAGGACCAGAGTGGAGTAAATGGGCTTTAAAAGACACTGTTGCAGCTTTGGGAGGATAGCCCAAGCAGAAGCACCACAGAAGACAGTCAGAAGGTTGCTTCCTGTGGACCCCTTTGCAAGTCCTGGCATTGAAGGTGTGGCTGGACATTGAACAGATATACTGGGTGAGGAAAGATTTTTTTTTGGTTAAGGCACTAGCCTAGGACTTGAGACACCCCCATTCAATTCCCTGCTGTACCTCAGACTCTGTGACCTTGGGAAAGCCACCTAACCTCTGTGCATTTTCTCCTCATCAGGGGTCTCATGAGGATAAATCATTTAAGACTGAAGTGCTCAGATACTGTGGCGACTGGGCCATATAGGAATCTAAGAGCCAAAAGGGGTAGGGCACAATGGAGATTCTGGCAGAATGTAGACAGCCCTGGGAGCCTGTTTATATTATGCTAGGGCCCTGGAGCAGCCGAAGATTGGGATTGTGAAAAGAGTTACCCATTGCAACCACTGCACCTGAGCTACAAGTATGGTGCTGCTCCTCCTCTCATTCCAGCTCTCCTCTTTTCCATTCAGGGAACATTACCCTGCCAAACAGCTCTGTAGGAAGCAGGAATCTCGCTCACTCATTTTCTCCCACTGGAACAGAATCAGCAATGGTGTTCACACTGCAGACAATCTGTCAAATGCAGCAGGTTTGGTTTGGTGCCTACATATGCCATTACATCAAAATGTATAAAAGGTATATGGGGGGGGGGAACCACTATCTGCATATAACTAATATTGTTGGAATCAACACTTGATGAGGAACATTGAAACATTCTGGGATCGGATTTCTTGGGTAAAAAAAAAAAAAAAAAAAAAAAAAAAAAGATACAAAAGGAAAGTGATATTTAAGGGAAGGCGGGAAATCTTTTGGCCATTTAACTTCTTATTCCCTGTACCAATTCATTTTTCATCAATCTACCGTGCAAAACTCAAAAGCTTTCATTCTGTATTTTGTCATTTCAGTGAGATTTTTAAAATAAAGGTTTTAATCTGAAATCTGTAATACAACCTTAACTATGATGGAGCTTCCAATCCAACATAATGAACACAAAAATCACTGTCAAATTATTTTTTACAGTAAGACATTAGGCCAGATTCTGATACCTACTGCACCAGTGTAAAATCAAAAGCAATTCCACTGAAGTCAAGGGAATTATTTTAGATTTAATATGCAAGTAACAGAGCAGAATCTAGTCCATTATGTAACTCTGCATTTACAGCCAGGATGTTACACAGGTAATTCAAATCAGCCCACATACCACCCCAGAGGGGTTCTATCAAGGTATTTTTAACTACTGCTCACATCACCATTTAAGTGAGAACTTAGTGGGCTCTGATGACACACCAGTAACCAGAATGACAGCTCAAGTGACATCCAATGTTAGGAGAACTCCAAGCTACGTAGCCTTAGTCACAAATATAAAACATCACAAGGAAGTGTAAGAGATCACAAGCTTTGGCCATGAAACAAGATAGAGTGTTAATCTGAGCACTGTGAGACATGAAATTGGTGTGCTGTGTCAAAGAAAGAAATCAGAAAAGGTACAACTGACAGTAAATAATGCTGCAGCATGCCATGAGATCCTTGCTAAAACATTAGGGTACATCTCATTGTTCTACCCTCCTCCCCCTTTTTTTTTGGTAAGGTTCACCAAAGCTGTCAAAATTGTTTAAAACTAGATAAAAACTAAACACCTTCTATATATTTCTACTGTATGATGCGGAGTTTTGTTTGACAACGTTCTTTAAAAAAACGTTGTAGCGGGCAGAAACTTAAAGGGAAAAAAAAAGTGCACTTATTTCAATTTAAGGTGGCAGCTAGTACTCAAAATCTGCTGAGATGACCAGTTAAGCTAACAAACCTCAGTCAAATGTGACTGAAGCTTCAGGACACAGTATTTAGGGCAAATAAAGTTCAGACATTATTGGTTGAGAGTGCAGAAGTTAGACTGATGATGGAAAAATAGTCTTCAACCTAAGGGACTAAAAAAAAAAAAAAAAAAAAAAAAAAAACCACACACACAACACACACACCCCCCACAATCTACACAATACTGCTCAAATCAATGTGTTGCAGTACATCCTGATACTTGATCTGTACCAAAATTATGAAACGGACCACCCTGTATGGGAATTGGTACATCTAATCCAGACCCTGAATTCAACAGCAGTCATTACCAGGTGCTTCTGAGGAATGTGCAAAATACCCACCAGTAGACCCTCAACATCAGGTCTCCTCCTAATCCCCAATTTCAGCCCTGAAACAGATAATTTAATCTTTTATTAAAGTGCTCACTGTGGATATTCGGATAACAAATCTCTCAAGTGGTTCCTGCAGCAGTGAGTTCCACAGTTTGTTGTGTGAAAAGCTATTTTTAATTGTTTGTGAATTTTCACTGAATAGCCATACTGCATCTCCTATGATGTTCCATGGGGCTGGGCTCAGCCAGAGGCAAGTCCACAGTGCACCATAGGAAATTAAGTCCAGTTCAGGAAGCCCAGCCCATAGGAGCCCAACTACAACTCCCATGAGGCAAGACAGCGGGTCCAGCAGATGCAAACTGACAGTGAACTCGCTTGTTACAACATTTCAATTCAGTTAGACAAAAATAGTGTTTAGATTCAGGTCCGCTTGAGCCATAAAATATTGTTTCAACTTCCCCAATGGGAAAATAAAACAAGTCAGCAAAAAGCTGACTTTTTTTTTTTTTAAAAAAAAGGAAAAAAGTGATTTTGCAGAAACCACCTTTTTTGATTTAAAAAAAAAATAAAAAAAAAAAAGACAACAAAAAAAAAAAAAACACACCACACACCACACCACACACACACCACCATTAAATATTCCCTATGGAATCTATAGTGGGGGGTCAGGGGAACACCTTAATTTTGTTCTTAAATTCTGATTTGCTTTCCTTCCTTTTCACAATGCAGACAAAAATATTCAGGAAAAATTTTACAAACTACTGTACATTTTTGTTCAAATGCAGGTTTTCACAGGTAGACCAAAATCACCAACATTCTGATCCAGTTCCCAGTGAGGTCAATGAAAAGATTCCTACTAACTTCAGCAGGACCAGTGCAGAACACAAGAAATAGGTCTTGCAGAAAGTGATGGAAATAAAGTGAGTTTTTCAACTTGTACTTAAATTTAATGAATCTTTGCATCATATTCTAACAAGTGCTCTAGTGTGGGGGTTCTCAAACTGGGGGGTCATGACCCTGAGTGGGGGGGGGTCACAAGGTTATTACATGGGGCGCCGTGAGCTGTCAGCCTCCATCCCAAAACCTGCTTCACCTCTAGTATTTATAAGAGCGTTATATATAAGTGTTATTAATTTATAAGGAGGTTGTCGTACTCAGAGGCTTGTGTGTGAAAGCGGTCATCAGTACAAAGAAGTTTGAGAACCACTGCTCTAGAGTCTTATAGACGCAGATTTTAAAAAGGAATTTCTATTGTAGTCCCGATATTAAATTTGCCACTTCATAATAATTAAAAATAACCTCTTAATGATGTGGGGTCAGGGAACAATAATGTTACAACAACTCAGCAATATGAAAAGTAAATTTTTCAATCAAGCATTTCTCTTGACAGATGCCAAGCATAAAACAGTAAATCACAATGTCTTTCATTTCTTCCCCATGCTTGACTGCTCTTGGTCTAATGAGCAAGTTGCCTGGCTGAAAAGTACCTAAATTAAAGCAACAGAGACAAGTTGTCAATTCTGAAAAGACAGCTCTTTTTAGTTTCACTTTTATTTTCATTTTTTCTAAACTGAAGTGCATGATAACAGTTGATAAACACTGACATTTAGATTTGTTTTGCAAATCAATTATGAATCTTTAATTGTCACCAGTGCACTACTCTGGCAAAAGAAATTAAGACGCCCTTATGGCTGTAAGGGAACACTAAAAATCCTAACCCCTTACTGATAAAAGCAAACACAATTAGGTCCTAAATGTGAAATAACTAAAATTCATATGCAAGTTATTTTTCTGTTTTCAGATGAATGAAGTTCTAAAAGTGTACATCTTCCTGCAGTAATCCAAGACAGAAAACACACTATTCTCCCCTCCCCCCCCCCCTGCCAAAAATGGCTCTTACCTCCGAGTCTGGGTCGAGCAAAATAGTTCCTTCAGAGTCTGTAGGTGGTGACCTGCTCTGGGGTTCGGCTTGCTGCTGCCCTGGGGGCAGTTGACGCCCATGAAGACTTTCTAGAGCAGGGGTGGGCAAACTTTTTTGGGCCGAGGGCCATATCTGGGTAGGGAAATTGTATGCAGGGCCGGGGCAAGGGGCTGTGGTGCAGGAAGGAGTGTGGGTGTGGGAGGGGGTGCAGTGTGTAGGAAGGGCCTCAGGGCAAGGGATTGGGGTAGAGGAGGGGTGCATAAGGGGGCTCAGGGAAAGGTGCAGGAGGGATGCAGAGTGCGGGAAGGGGTTGGGGTGCACAGGGTGCAGCAGGGGTGCAGGAGGGCCATACAAGAGGGCTCAGGCAGGGGCAGCTCCAGGCACTAGTGCAGCAGCACTAGGGTTACCATACGTCCGGATTTTCCCGGACATGTCCGGCTTTTTGGGCTCCAAATCCCCGTCCGGGGGGAAATCCCAAAAAGCCGGACATGTCCGGGAAAATCGGGACTGGAGGGGCTGAGCCGGGCGCCGGCGGTGCCGAGGGCCAGGGGCACCGAGTGCCGGCGGTGCCAAGCACCAGGGGTCGGCGGGGTGCTGAGCGGGCCGGGGGGTGCTGAGCGGGCCGGGGGCCAGGGGACCAGCAGTGCTGGGCGGGCCAGGGGTGCCCGGGGCCAGCACCCCAGGGCCCGAGCCGACCCAAGCTGGAGAGGCCGGAGGGCCAGACTGGGCCGCGCCTCCTCCCCCCCACACCCCACTTACCTGCTTCAGGCTTCCCGCAAATCAAATGTTTGCAGGAAGCAGGGGAAGGGGTGGAGTTGGGGCGGGAGCATGGGCGGGGCCCCGTGGACTGTCCTCCTTTTGAAGGCTGAAAATATGGTAACCCTAAGCAGCACGTGCCTGGGGCAGCAAGCCATGGGGGTCGGCCTATCGGTCATTGTGAGGGCAGCAATCAGGCGGCCTTCGGCGGCGGGTATGCTGAGAAGCTGTGGGACTGGCAGATCACCCACAGAAACACCGCCGAATCTGCATCACTGCAGACCACCCGCAGGCGTGCCGCTGAAGGCCACCTGACTGCCATGCTTAGGGTGGCTAAAAACAGAGCCACCCCTGGGCTCAGGGCAGGGAGTTGGGTGCAGGAGGGGTTTGGGCTCCGGACCAGCGCTGCTTACCTAAAGTGGCTTCAGGGTGGCAGCGGTGCGCACCAGGGCCAAGAAGCGTTCCTGCATGCCTGCCCTGTCCCCAGCCCCACGCTGCTCCCAGAAGCGCTGTGGCCCCTCGGGGAGGGGGGGCAGAGGGCTCTGTGTGTGTTGCCCTTGCCTCGCCTTCCCAGCCAATGGGAGCTGCGGCGGGCAGTGCCTGGATGCAAGGGCAACACACGAAGCCCTCTGCCCCCCACCCCGGGGGCCACAGGGAAGTGGTGCTGGCCGCTTCCGAGAGTGGCACAGGGCCCGCAGCACCACGGGCTGCAATCCCATGGGCTGGATCCAAAGCCCTGAGGGGCTGGATCCGGCCCACGGGCTGTAGTTTGCCCACCCCTGTCCTAGGCAGTCAGTTCTTCCCGAAGAGCTGCTACTTGAGGTTCACTCCATTCATTGTTTTGGGGTTCCCTCATGTTTCTGGTTGGCTCATTTAGTCAGCCTGCTCCAAGTCTCCTGCAGGCAGTTCCCTCACTCCTATTACTGTCTCACACTTGTATATTTTTAGAAGACTTATGTTTGGCAGGAAGTGTTTAAAAGAGCATGCACAAGGTTAAAAAAAAAAGAAACCAATGATTTCTAGAAAAGTGTTAAGAAGCTTAAACATGCTCAATACTTACTCAAAAGTCACAGCCAAAAATTCACCTAGGTTTTCCAAATAACAGGAGCAGACTCAGGAGTCTGAGGGATAAGGACTCACTAGATTATGAAATATAAAAAAGAAATATTGGAACGGCCTTCCGAGGGAAACGGTGGGGGCGACGGACCTGTCTGGTTTTAAGATTAAGTTAGATAAATTTATGGAGGGAATGGTTTAATGGTAAAACATAGTAGTCGAGGAAAACCAAGCAATGGTAGGTAAATTGTACAATGGCTGACAGGGGTCAGGCTGGAGACTCTTGCCTATATGCTCGGGGTCTTACTGATCGCCATATTTGGGGTCGGGAAGGAATTTTCCTCCAGGGCAGATTGGCTGAGCCCCTGGAGGTTTTTCGCCTTCCTCCGCAGCATGGGGCAGGGATCTCTAGCAGGAGGGTTTCTGCCGATTGAAGCCACCTAAAACAGGATTGGGGACTTCAACAGCAGAGTCCAGGGAAGGGGTAGGGACGGTTTTGTGGCCTGCAGCATGCAGGGGGTCAGACCAGATGATCATAATGGTCCCTTCTGACCTTAAAGTCTATGAGTCTATATTTCATAATGTTGTGGGCAGTGTTAGAAAATAAATAAGCTTATTTAAATTAGAATCTAGTTAACAAAAAACATTTACTGGGAGTCCTTTGGTACCTTGAAGATGTCAGAGGTTAAACTCTGCACTATAATACTCTCTAGAAATGTCTACACATGTAAAAAAGAAAAATACATGCCAGATGTCTATCTGATGTTTAAGAAGATACTAATAATTTTGATACTTCTTTCCACAAGCCACACATTATTGCTCACAGCATTACATACTCAAGATGGAAACCTAGAATTGCCAATAAATTCTAAGCTCCATTGGAACAGTTAATCCATATTACTCTTTATGCACAGAAAAAAAAAGTGTTTAAGGCACTACTTATTCAATCAATGGGACTTTATGGATTTGGTAGGTAGCTGAACTTTGGTAACATCAGGAGATCAGAGTTGTGCATTTTTTGTAGCAGTTTCAACGAGTTATTAGCTTCCTTTGTTATTTAGTAAGATACGGGCTAAAAATGTTACAGCAGCCACCGATTGTGGAGGGCTCAGGTTCTGTGTCTAGTTTTAGACACATAGGGTCAGATTGACAGATGTTGAGCACATACAATTCTAGATGAAGTCTAGCTATAGGTGCCCATAACTACTACAATTTAGAGGTCACCACATCAGGCACCGCATTTCCAAAGCTGAAAGACTGGGTGGGAGGAGGGAGCCACCTAGCACATCCTGAGGAAGAGAGTTTACTTCTCCCATAAAACAATAAAAAAAAAAATAAAAAAAGACAAGACAAAACTACACATGTACAGAGTGGTTGGAGAAGAATCAAAAATGTAGAGTGCTAACTTGGGAGCAGTAGGAATTTTTTGGGAATGAAGCTTGGATGCCTTTGGAGGTTCAATATCAGTAGGAGATAACTGCATTACACAAGTGTTGTCCCACTGCCAACCTGCCTCACCACCCATCTCTAACAAACCATCATTAAGGACCTTGGGTTTTATATCCTCATACTGTGTAACATCCATTTTAGGCCCAGTATACAAGTGTCACATGCAGGGGTGAGCTGTACCTGTGACCTCTACCTCTGTGAGCACATCCCATGTGATCTGCACTTTTCAGAGCAAGACCTCATGATTCATTCTACACTTGACTGGACCAGCAGGTTACAACAATCCATTTCCCAACCATATTACCTCCAGCTAGGTTTAGCCCCTTCTACAGAATCCTCTCTGGGAGCTGTGTCCAGCAGGTAAATACTATTTTGAACAAGTTAGTTTCTGTAATTGCATGTTTTATTCAACCATAGAAACATCACAAGCAGAGAAGGGGTTAAAAATAACAAAAGCAGAAACATTTTGCCTAAACGTAACATTTCCTTGCCAGTTACAGTAGATTACACTTGATCTAGGCAACTCCTAAGCATTGGAGCTAGGAAAAACAGGCAGAATCCTGGCAATTGCTGCCTTTCTGACAGTCTGATGCATGCCCCCTCCCCAGTCAGTGCCTTCCCCCGAGGGCAAAAGTTTGTTAGAAAATTCCTGCCTAAACTTCTGAGGTTTCAAGCAGGGCTTCTGAAACTAACCAAACTGGTTTATGCATTTCTCCAGTTGGGAGTGGAAGTAGTTTTATATAGTGGATTCCTGCTGTTGTCCACTTGAGCCCCAGGGAAGTCTGTCTACAACCATTGTTTTGGGGTTCCTGCAGGATTTAATCCTTAGGCATTGTTTAGACAGTAATAGAATAGCTAAACAAAAATATAGGGGAAAAAATCAATTTTTACAATTAAGAATAAGGTTCTTCTTCCCAATATTTAGTCATTAAAAAGAAAAAAAAAAAAGACAGTTATATTAAAACATTTCCTTATATTTAAAATAAAAGGGGTCACCTTTTCACACCCAAGAGAACACATGGCAATACACAGCTTTCATAACCACAGGAATTCATGTACACTCCAGTTTGTTTCCTTCTCTCAAAGCAGCATTGAGTCTTCAGTCATGAATAGCCCTGAAGGTTCCTGCTTCTCTGAACAACCACTCAGCTAAAAAGCAGACTATCCTCAGATTCTGCTGAGAGAAATTGAGACTAGAGCAGTCTCTCCTAACCCAAGGATTGTGTATTTGTTGATCCTGAAAAACAAATACACCTCTACCAGGGCTGGTTCCAGGGTTTTGGCTGCCCCAAGCAGCCCAAAAAAGAAAAAAAAAAAAACAAAAAAATACATGATCGCGATCTGCAGCGGCAATTCGGCAGAAGGTCTTTCGCTCCAAGCGAGAGTGAGGGACTGTCCGCCAAATTGCCGCTGAATAGCTGGATCTGCCGCTCCTTTCCAGAGTGGCCGCCCCAAGCACCTGCTTGTCAAGCTGATGCCTGGAGCCAGCCCTGACCTCTACCCAGATATAACGCAACCCGATAGAACACGAATTCGGATATAATGCGGTAAAGCAGCGCTCCGGGGGGTGGGGCTGCGCACTCCGGCCAATCAAAGCAAGTTCGATATAACGTGGTTTTACCTATAAATGCGGTAAGATTTTTTGGCTCCCAAGGACAGTGTTATATCGGGGTAGAGATGTAGTACGGCCATGACAATTTCTCATAGCAAACCTTCAAGCATTGTGTTTATTGAGCAAGTTTCTATGGGCCAAATATGGGTAATCTTCATCTCATTGAGATTGGAGGACCCTGAACACCTTAGCTGTTCAACATCTTTCAGGTTCAGTCCCGTATTGTTGCCCCTAAACAATGAGAACCAGGATTAGAATTTAGGGATGAAATCTTGGACCAACTGAAATTAATGGGAGTTTTGCCATTAACTTTAAAGGGGCAGGGATTTTAACCCAGCTCTTCCTGACTCCCAACCCTGTGCTTCTTCCTCTACAGCGCACACCATCTCCCTAATAAGTCATTAACTACAATAGCAGCAAAGTAATAAGACTATTATATTGCCCCGGGACAGGCATGCAATGAACATCACCAAGAAAAGCTAACAAGTGATTAATAGTAGGTAATGAAGCAAAAGAGAACGTTGAAGATTATACTATTAGTTGTCATAAATATCTGCTTTCTGAAAATTAAGTTTTATTATGAAAATAACTAGAATAGATTCAACACTTATTAACACTATCAGCACTCTAAATTACTCTGTATTAATGATAGATATGGCAGTTCTCAGCACTGAATATGCTCAACTAGAGTTTAAACGCAAACTGATTTAGATACAAAAGGTTTAAGTTATAGTTACTAACAGTCAGACATGCCACAGTTCATAACAATATTGCTGCAGATAAAATATTTCACTTTAAATAAAAAAAAAAAATCAAATCTTCAGAACCATAAGCTCAAGAAAGCTGTTTTGAAATATAATTTCATGCATTTTTTGGTCAGAAAAAGTTCTCATGTCAGAAATAACATTTCACAAGTGAAATGAATTTAAGAATCACAAGCCCAGAACCTAAGTGGCCCAATTTTTCAGCGGCTCCTCACCTCTACTCAGAGTTGGGACTCCTTAGCATGCCTGAAATTCAAGCTATTTTCATTTTCAGTACTTAACATTATGGGTTTAAATTTGAAAACAGACCAAGATCTACAAAGTGTTTAAATATTAGTACTTTAAAATGACATCTTTGAAACAGCTCAAATATTTTAATAATGATTACTGAAAAATGTGAAAAAAAGATAAAAAATGCATTTAAGGGATTAGACTGAAAGTCTGAATATCCCAGCTACTCTATATTAAATTTCTAATAATAATGGATCCTGTAGCTTCATTCATTCTTCCTCCTCAACTATAAAACACTCTTGCAGCTTCTGCTGCTACCGCCATGTATTACTTTATTGAAGCTATTTATACTACACTATATTAGACACAGATGGCAGGAGTCAATTCCAATAAGATTTAAGGAGTAAGACATGACAAGTTAGTGGATATGGATATTCACCAATAACCTAGAGCAAGTAAAATAGAGATTATTGTTCAGAGAAAGGAGATAAGATAACTGTTTCATCTTATCTGCTTTACCTTAGATTAAAGCCAATCTAAAGAAATAATATTAGTTTACTTTACTCCTAAATATCTGCCAGATAAAGAGCTTCCAAGCTAGTGCTTTCCAAGAGAATTTTTTAAAATTAACAATAGTTTGAGATTAGTACAGAACATCAAGAAAAAAAAATAGATTAGTTCTTCACAAAAACAAAGTTGAAAGATAAACCAAGATTGACACCCCCCCAAGCATTCCTCCCCCATACACGAAAATACAAACTGAAGACAATACAAATTTTTTTTTTTAAGAGTTCCAGTGTGCAATACAATCCTAAATAGATTTTACTTAAATTTACATATCATCCAAGTTTAATCTCCATTAAAAAAAAATCTGAAAGTTTTAGATTTACTTTCTAGAATCTAAAGTATTTTATAATTGTCACAGGTTTAAAAAACAAAAATACTGGCCATTTTTTCCAGTTTTTTTTTTTTTTTTTTTTTTTTTTTTTTTAAATGAAATTAAGACACCCACCAATGAAATGCACTTTATTTATAATAGATAGCAATACTAAAGTCACCAAAAAGGCATGACAAATACAAGTTATATGGAGAATTGGTGAGCAAAGATTTCATAGCTCTTCAGGGTTGGACAAAGCAGTAATTTCCCTTAAAGTAGCTTTATTCATGGTTTTTTTTTTGTTTGTTTGAAAAAACAAGACATCTTTAAGGTCACCCTAGACAGAGGCTGGCAGTCTAACATTTTTGAAACAGTACTGAAAGTTAGGGTTTTTAACCAATTTAAGCCACACCCACCCACCCACCTTCCTGCTTTCGTATCACCAGTTCTGTTACTACAGGAATGAAATCTAGACATCCCGTAAAATAGCTATTTCCACATTGTTCTTCAAACCTCAGACCAGTGAAATGCAGCTTTGCATTTGAGATACTATATGACTGTAGTACATTTTGCACTGTCTGCATCTACACTGACATCAGGAGAGAAGAGGACAAGACTGTCTCTGGCATATATGATTTAAAAAACACCACGAGACACCCACCCACTATCAATGCAACAAGAAGGGAGAATAGTAGCTGGGGCCAAGAAAGAAGATGCAATGAAACCCTCCTGTAGCCACAGCTGATATCTGAAAAGCATCAGTCACTCTGCAGATCAAAGAAAGAAAGAAAGAAAGAAGCATCCTATCTGTCTGAATACTGGCTGCTATGACCTATATAGGAGAAGTGCACTTTCTAAGTAAACTGTAGCAGTTTCCCAACAGAGTTCTCTTATGGATTTATTCATTAAGCAAAAATAAAAGATTAGGAGTTGGATTTAAAATTATGTACATTTTCAGTTTTAGTTAACTGTAGAACTATTACAGCTACTTTTATTTTACTCCTACCTTCATAAAAAGCTACAGAGTTATAACAGATAATTACAAAGACTAAAGAACATGCTTTAATACAATTAGGACTGGGCCACCCAAGATGAAAACTATACCAGGGAAAAGTCCTACAACCAGGTATTTGAGGCCAATCCCTTTATCAATGAAATCCTCAACCAAAATCTGAGAAAGGAGAAGAGTACACCCTGTAACTTTTGACAATAATTCAAGGTCAAGCCATCAAGAGGACCAGTACCATTCATATTCTGGTTTTGGATAAGACTCCTGATCTTGCCTACATCATAGAAACCTGATTTAATACCACCCGTGTAGCCCAGCAAAACAAAAAGAAAAAAGTTTATTAGCAGTATTGCTCCACCTCACACTCAGGAACCCAATACTATAGCTTAGAAACAAAAGCCTTTCAATACATCAGTTGTTAGCAAAGCAAAGGGAAGAGAGACACCTGGGATGACTCCTCTCTGGAAAAAAGGCCTTCTTCAGACCCCCAGTTCATTGTTCCTGGCAACTTCAGTTTCCATATACACAATCCCAAGGATAGATCTGCCCCCATTTATTGTTTCATGTAGCAAGTCTCAGGGTCCTGTTCATCTCCTCTCCCAGCTTAGAAAAATCAGATGACATTTTTGAACTCTGATGCTTTCTTCCACTTCCAGCTTGCTAGGAAATTTTAGCCGGTTTCTTCTACATGTAACCCTTCAGTTAGGTGGAGTTGGCAGCAACAAGGGTTAGGTTCAAGGCCTAGAAGTTCCTCTTAACCATGCAAACTAGGATCAGCGTGAGCTCCCACCCAGTAATCTGGGAATATTAAACACCACTCTGGGCACCTCTACGAGGCAATACTCCCTCTCAAAAGCACTGACTCCGTGTATAGCAAAGAAAGCTTTTAATAAAAAGGAAAGGGAACCCAGTATTAATTTGGGAAAACAACCACCATGATTTGGTAGCATATGACCAAGAGCAAACATCTTCCCAAGAATATGTTGGGCAGTGTCCTTTGCCTCAGTTTCTCACCTTGCAGTGTGAAAGTCTGACAAGCAAATGTTCCTTTAACACACCTCTCCCTCTACTGCACCTCACTCACAGTTGCTGTCCTTGGTCAGTGAAGGAGAGTTCAGATTACCTCACCTCTTAACCCAGAGGGAGGGTGGGGAAGGCACTGGGCAATGCCTCAGCTACTGCGGCCACTACTGCAATTAGCTCAGTTGTCACCGTTCACTCTGCCGTTGCGGTCGCCAACATTATTCACTGACATCATTGGCCGCTGCTTCTCTATTACAATGTAGTTGCTTTCTGAGCTTCCACCACAAAATCTCAGTGATTTCACAATGTAGTGGGGAACCTCACTGCTAGTGCAGCCTGTGCAGTCTCTCACTTGAATACTATCCCACCCTAGATCTACAACTCTGCACCTTATCAGTTATTTCAGCTCTAGTGCTCACTTAACAAAACAAGGACTCAATTGAATCTTTTCACTGTTTAAAGAGACACTGAGGGGGAGGGTCAAATGGTCTCTAAGATTCCTTAGGCAAAACCCACACCACCAGACGGGGAGGGAGAGAGGAATACCTGACTGCACACTTTAGCATCCCTACCCCATTTAGTTCAGTTTAGGGCTTGTTTACACTGGCAATTTACAGTGCTGCAACTTTCTCCTTCAGGGGTGTGAAAACACCCCCCCCCCCCGAGTGCAGCAAGTTTCAGGGCTATAAAGCGCCAGTGTAGACAGTGCACCAGCGCTGGGAGCCGCACTCCCAGTGCTAGTAACTATGGCTCTCGTGGAGGTGGGTTTTTTAGAGCGCCTGAGAGCTCTCTCCCAGAGCTGTGCCATGACCACACAAGCCACGCTGAAGTTCTGCCACAGCAGCGTTTTAGCATCGCCAGTGTAGACTAGCCCTTAGGATGACCCCTCAATCAAGGAAGAGCTAAGCACAGTTCCACTGCCCTTTATTCTTACAAAAAGGATAACAGCATTTCATTACCCCTGCACTGAATACTAAAGTGATTTGTAACCAAACACTAGCTAAAATTGATCACTTTGCCTAGCTATTCAGCAGATGAGGATGCTCTGTCAGAGTAGGTGTGCTTATGGAAGAAGCACTGTCTGTTCCTGGAGTCTTCACCGCTCACCACCAAGGATCCTAGAAATCAATTTGCCATGGGGAAAAAAAAAGTGGAATATGTGTTTTTACAAAAAAATGTAAAAATCTATACAGTGGAACTCCAATTATCTGATCTAATTGGGACCAGGGCCAGATCAGATACTCAAAAATTCAGATAATCAGGAGAATGGGCAGGACTCAGCCTGTCATCTTAAATATATCAATAAAACATTGTGTTCAATTGATACAGGTTTTTTTTTTTTTTATATATATATAGATATAAACAGAATGGGGGAGCGGGGAGAAGAGTATCAATGAAAACTAGGATTTCCGGTCCTCAGTAGATGTCAGGGGAGAGCTCACTCAGACCCTGCCATGTTAAATATCCTCATACCTTCTTGTCAACTGTCTAAAATGGGCCATCTTGATCATCACTAGAAACGTTTTTTCCTCCTGCTGATAATAGCTCGTCTTAATTAGCCTCTTACAGTTGGTATGGCTACTTCCACTTTTTCATGTTCTCGGTATGTATTTTTATATTATATAACTTCTTACTATATATTCCATTCTATGCAGCTGATGAAGTGGGCTGTAGCCCACAAAAGCTTATGCTCAAATAAATTTGTTAGTCTTTAATGTGCCACAAGTACTCCTGTTCTTTTTGCAGATACAGACTAACATGGCTGCTACTCTGAAACCTGCTTACAAAGGAGGAACAATGATTCATGAGCCAATCACTTCTGGGCAGGATTACTGTAATACATCTGGAAGCTGAGTTGAAGGTGAAAGCATTTCCCAGTGGAAGAGGACAAAAAGGATAACTTCAGTGTTACAATGCTCCCACTGCACAGCTGACATTGGTGTAACAGATAAAGTCTGATCTCTCATTTCCATGTAGTAGTTACATCAAAGGGATACCATAGATGTTCCAATCACAGCTTCCCAGTTAAAGTGGAGTTCATTTATGTGCTATAAACATCTTTTCATCACAGAGGATCCAACACAGTCATTTCAGTACAATATAACCATCTTGAGGTAAAAGGCAATACTGCACAATGGTTTAGGACAAAAAACTCACACCATATCCACCTGGAACTTCAGGTAGGTTTTAGATAGAACACTAGAAATAACATGCTTGCAACAACAAAGAAGTAGTATGTTTAATGATCAGAAGTGGATTGGAACTTAGTTTTTAAATACTGAGTGAAAGAAGTTATTACTCTTAGGGTACCTCTCCACTACAAACACACAATAGACCTGCAGCAGCAAGTTTCAGAGCCTGGGTCAACTGACTCAGGCTTTACTACAGAGCTAAAATATTAGCAGTGTAAACATTCCCACTTGAGCAGGGCCGGCTCCAGGGTTTTGGCTGCCCCAAGCAGCCAAAAACAAAAGCAAGCCGCGATCACGATCTGCGGCGGCAATTCGGCGGGAGGTCCTTCACTCCCAGGCGGAGTGAGGGGACCGTCTGCTGAATTGCCGCCGAATACCTGGATGTGCCGCCCCTCTCCGGAGTGGCCACCCCAAGCACCTGCTTGAGAAGCTGGTGCCCAGAGCCACCCCTGCACTTGAGCAGTTTCATCTCCGAAACCCAGCAAAGGGGAAAGGGTCTAAAGCCCAGCTGCAGCTTAAGCATGAATGACTACATTGCACGATGGGGCTAAGAATAGCAAGTTGACCCCAGCTTTAAGACTTGCTGCCACAGGGTTTTTTTTTCCCTAGTGTAGTTAGTTATACCCTTCAAGTTCCCTCTAACTGCATCTTGGAGTTTGGGTTTAGCATTGATTCAACGAGAAGAATGACACAAGATTCCATGGAGGTCACCTCTCTGATCAGTATTCTGTGCAATCATTCAATACTAACCCTACTCAAGTTGTGGGATTGTGACCAGTCTAACTGTAGATTGGCTGTCACATCTAGACTAAGTTAGTTTCTGGAATATAGCGATGCAAAGTCCTAACTAACAAACATAGAAGTCACATGAAATTTTCCACAGATGGTTGCACATAGTAAAAGTTTTCCAAATGTATATAAAATGACTAAGTAACCTTAAGTCAAAGTGTCTTATTTTAGCGTTGCTAATCAGAAGGGTCTTTGGAATCACACATGGGTCTCTCATGAAATGCAATTTATGGTAGATTATAAACATTCTGAATGTTTTAGTAGGAAGTCCTACTTTCCAATTAGCATCTTTGTCCTTTAACTACTGGGGAAAGGCTTCTACCGTAATTCAAAACCGCATCAGTAGAAAAGAATACTTCATGTTCAGGGGCGGATTAACAAATTTGCCGTCCCTAGACCATCAAAAAATTGCCGCCTTCCCACCAGCTCACCTCCGCTCCCCCGTGGTAAGCCAGGGGGCGGGGGAGAAGGGGAGTTGTGGCGCGAGGGGGATGGCGGCAGTGGAACAGGGGCAGGGAGTGGTTCCCTGCCCCCTCCTCTCCCGAGAGTTACTCCCCGTGTCCGCCGGCCCCAGCTCACCTCCGCTATCCCCCAAACGCGCCGCTACTCGCTTCTCCTCCCTCCCAGCACTTTTGCGCTGCAAGCCTAAGAGGGAGGGAGGGGGGAGAAGGGGAGTTGCAATGTGCTCAGGGGATGGCAGTGGAGCAGAGGTAAGCTGGGGTGGGCCGGGGAGCGGTTCCTGGCCCCCCGTTATTCCCCGCGGCCGCAGGCCCTAGCTCACCTCTGCTCTGCCTCCTCCGAGCACGCTGCAACTCGCTTCTCCCTCCCTCCCAGCGTGGCAAGCCTGAGAGGGAGATGGAAGGAGGGAAGCAAGGTGCGCCTGGGGGAGGAGGCGGGCTGGGGATTTGGGGAGGGGCCAAGAGCAAATTTGCTGCCCTAGGCCTAGGCCTTGGCCTTGTTGGCCTAGGCGATAATATGCCGCTGTTCATAACTTCCATAATAGTTGAGGTCTCTCTCCTTGGATACTCAAATTCTTCAGTTGATCATTATGTGCTTTGAAATGACATGCTGGCCATTATTAGTTAAATAATGTATGCACTGAAGTGCTTGATTCCATCTAGAAAAATGGAAAGTGATGCTTCCAGAACTACCATACTTAAAAAAATTTCATTCTCCTTGGTGTGTGACAATCACTCCTGGGCTCACAGCCAACGGCACTGGATCCCCCAGTCAGGTACACAAAGCAATAGCTTTTCATTTAGCTGTCACTTCTAAGGCATGACACAACCAGCAGTAGTCTTTTCCCATGTTGTTTCTGGGTGGCATTGATATCACATCACTACCATAATCCCATATCAGGCCTACCTTCTCTCCAGAGGCTCTGGCAAGCAGCAGTCTCTCAAGCAGCTATTAGTCTCAGACAGGTTTCTCAGAGTAGAGCTGAAGGTCTGCAATGCTCCCCCCACTTTCCTCTTCCTCCCTCCAAGCCTACACCCCAGTACACCCTTTAGTAATAAAGTAACCATTAAACAAGTTCTGAATCGGTAGTCTTTCTTCCCAATTGAGTTTTAACAAAAAAGCTGCAACATAAGTAGCTATGGGAGAGAACGGTGCAACTACTAGGTATCGGTAGGGAAAAAGTGTGCTAGTAATGTCCTGGACATAAGTGTTACTGCATTTAACACGCTAATACAAACACTGTAATAGAGTATTAATGCCCCAGTATACTGTAGCTGGTTTTAAACTTACCATAATACTAGAAGTGGTGCATGAGAAGCTCTCTTAAAAGCTGACACTACAGCAGTGATATTCCCAAACCAGCATGCATAGGGCTGGGGGCGAGGAAGGGGAGTGCATCTAGGTATAAGTAACATCTCTCACACCAAACAGGAACTTTTCCACAGTTCATTGCAATTTGGAAGTGTGATTATTATACCTGGTCTTACAAACACCATTACATATGAACAAGGTCAATAATTCCCCCCCACATCCCCAAAATATATACAGAGTTGTGCTTCTGCATATAGTATCTGAGATGAATATGGAGTTCCCAGCTCTTCAAGAAGCAGTAAAAAGTCAGCAGCCAAGTCACAGGTTGAATCCTATTGCAAACAGCATGGGTGATGCAGGAGGCATTCTGAAGCAAGAGATTACTGGAAAACTTTAAATAAGACACAGAAAGAATAAAGTTTTCCTAGGTTTTGTTTCTGTCAGATTTATTGTATTATGTATAGTAAGTGTTTAGATTATGCTATTACCATTATCCAGTCAACTTGCACACTACTATTTTGAATTAGTGATAATTCACAGACAGAAGGATAGAGAAGAAAGCTGAATTTAGAGAATTATTAACCAGATTCCTGGCTATTCACCAGCCACTTTTCTCCAGTCCATCAGCACAAAGCACCATAAACGCAGTAGAATCTGGCCAAGAGCATATTCACCTCAAATTGGCATCTGCTACACCCCCCCCCCCCCCCCCTCGCCATTCCCAGTCACTGCTATTCAGAATATAGCTAAGTGAAAAGGTAGCATGGCCAAAGCATTTAGCAGGCAATTGAAAACTAGAATAGAGTACAGTAGCCCTGAGAACACTGCTGAATTCGGAGCACTGGGTCTGCAGCTAGTCAGCAATCAGCCTGAGGAGACATAACTGGCACCTTAAAGCACCTTTACTCCTCTTTCCTTCACAAGCTGCACTAAGCACAGTTTAGATACAGCCCTGTATCTGATCCACAGTATCTGTCACACTTCTGGTTCTCATGGGAATGAGTACACTTTTTTTAAAAAAAAATACACAAAGTGCACTAAAGCATTTCTCTTTAAAAAAAATATTTATATATCTAACATTCTATCCTAAATTTTTGCACAAAACCAGTGATGTTCATGAGAGTTCTGCACCTAGATCAATGCCAGTATATAGTAGCCTCCAACATATACACAGCTTTCCAGTGTTTTATAGTGAGACATGTCTCTCGCCTAGACCAGTTTCATAATTCTCTACAGATTTGTCACGAAGATCAAGGACTACAGTGAAAAGACATTCCAGGCAAAGGGGAGTGCAGGGTGGGGGGGGGGGGGGGGGAGAAATCAGTTATGTGTTTTTACAGCTTTGTACAGACAGATTTTGTAAGCCAATATTATTACTGGAGTTAATGAATGATTGCATTGCTTAAACTCTTTCCCTAAAACTCTGACATTCTAGGAGACATTAACTTAAGAGAATTTTTTGTTAGATCAGATTTAGTTTTAGTTAAAGAACATATGTTTATGAACAATCTTTCTGAACTACCCTGAATTCTCTTTCATTGTGATCTAAAAAAACCTCTTAAAAACTGAGCCAGTGAGGCAGAAGTCAGTCATTACCTTCCATATTAATCAAACTTGTCATTTCATAAAATAATCCTTTAATACTCCCCCCCACACACACACACTTAAAAGACTCCATCTCCCCTACACAACTGTGGTTTTTTTTCTGGTTTGCGGAAAACAGGTTTCTTTCTGAATAGTGAAAAAAAATTATAAATAAAGGCCTCACAAAGCAGCACTTCCAATTTTAACTCCTTATACATGTGTGTAGTATATGTATTTGTTTTTCTTAAAACTTTTTAAAGCAGCAATGAAGTATCTAACCCCAATTTCAAAGAGTCACATTACAAAAAGTCACAGATAGATTCACTAAAATGTATTACTCAGTTATCCAAGAATTTAAGATGGTAGGTCAAGGCTGCTTGAAATCAGTTCTCCTTTTCTTGAAGGGGAGGCGCTTGCAAACTGCTGGACAAATAGTTAAGTTCAGTTTTCAGTTATTGATTTGCTCCAGTTATATTCTATGGATTTCTGCAAACCCACCAACAGTTTAAAGATAGTAATACTTCACTGCAAAACAACTTTCTATTATAACCACTTCCTAATGAGTTAAAATAGTTGGATTTCAATACAATAACCGACTCTTATTCTATGAGAAATAAGATTAGAATCCTCACAGAAATAACTTCATAAAACCATGAGAAAATAAATATATAAAACAGTATATATAAAATTAAAAAAAAAAAAAAAAAAATAAGCCAGCATATTTGTAAGGGTTTCCTAAAAACGATCTGTATTCAGTGCTCACTCAGAATAGTAACTTCTAAAACCCTGGGGATACCTACCTGTCACAGAGTAAATTATCTGGCTAATATCCAAGATATGCCAATGGGCACCCAAGAGACAGACAGACATTAGAAAGCACTTGTCTTCCAGACAGGCTGCAGATGCTATCTTATGGAAGTGATATTGTCTAATTACAAAATTTAACTTATGAGTTGTTTGGCATGGTCCACAACAGTACTTAATCCTATAATATTTACATAGCAGTGCACGTTTCGGAAGAAATATTGAAACATCTTTAAAAAAAAAAAACACCAACAAATATTAGTATTTAAGAGGTGTTTGGCATAACTCATAATACACATTTAAAACCTGTAAAACATTGTGGAAGTGAATTTCCCATAAATGTAGAAGTAAACTCATTTTTTATTAATGCAATCTTAGTTCTCAAGTTCATATCTCACCTTCAAAATATACATTCAAGTACAATATTCAGAAGTGCATTGGATATAGCTCCTTTTTAGGAAGAAAAAAAAAAATGTCATTTCCCCAGAATCACTAGAGTCAAGTACAGAGATGGGTTGTTATTGACAAACTGTAAGAGGAGAACCTTTTGAATACTGGAGTCTTAAACCAACTCAATAAGGGATAAATAGAAATCCACTGAGCAAATAGGGGGGACATAAAAGCTGCAAGATGTAGGACTTTATAGTTCCTGGAATTAATTGATTGAAAACAAACACATACACACATCAGGGCATGCCAAAGTTAACAAACAGTAATGGTAAACAAAATAACAACCCATTCGCTTCCACTAAATTAAGTTGTCATGTTTGTTATGACAACAACTGAAGTGATCTGAGAGATCAGAACCACTATTCAACTCATGATATCTGGGCAAGAATTAGCTTTAATGTTCAGGTACTATTCCCATGCAGCTGAAATATGTTATGATATACAAGCCATTTATGCCCTTACTTAGGTACCATAGTAGGATTCATCTTTGAAGTATATTTCATAAAAAGTATTTAGGAAAAAATAGCAACTATCCATATAGTCTGTTATCTTGCTAATACTTCTCATTAGAACTTCCTGGTGTTGCAAAATGAATTTCAATATTGACACAAATTGTAAGGTACACATAGCATATTTTAAAGTCAGAAATTAGTATTTCTGCAGTAATCCATTTAGAGAGCGAGAGAGAGAGACAGACAAAATCCGTATTTCAATAGCAGTGGTGTTAACCTCATTTCAGGGAAAGAAACCACTAGACTCATTAAACAGAAAGTTACTGCCTTTCCACATGAAACAATTTGTCAAGACTATCATGATCGCACTTGCACTGATTTGTGAAGCTGAACCCGATTTGTCTTCATTGCCTGCACTGGCAACTGCCTCTTCCTCTCTTTTTCACTTTGCTCCTTTGATGCCTTGTGAATTTAACGTTTGGGCTACAGAGGTCACTGGAGGCCAAACGCTGGTACAGTGCGTCTATCTCCCAGTCTAATGGGGAAAAATAGCTGGCCAGGTGGGGTATGCCCTAGTGAAAACGTGATTGACTAGCTCTGGATTAGCGCACACCTGACATTCTAAGCACTGGAAACGGAAGAGGGCAGTTTATTACAGGGCTCCTCTCAAATCAGGTGGAAAGAATGGCAGACATATCACGGCTAACGGTGCAACAGCCAGATCCGACCACGGGAGCTTCCTTTACTTGAATGACCCTTTGCAAAAGGCATAGCCCGAGTTAACCCTTTTATTATCGCCTGCAAGGGGGCCTGCAGCTTAAGAAATGGGGGGGGGGGAGGGGAAGGCACGTCGTCCTTTAAAAGTTAATATATCAACAAGGATCAGCACTTATGATACCAGTACTAACCCTGCACAAGTAGCCCCTTCCCCTCCCCCCACTGGGGTCGAGCCGACATCCCCCTACGCCGCCAGCTCTAGTTTAAAGTTCTTTAAAAGCCTATTAGTGACCGGATCGATCCTTATTGCTCAGCAGCAGGAGCACATCAGGGATCGCCTAGCAGCAGCACCACTGTGGGAGAGCACATCTTCCCCTCGCTCGCACGCTCTCTCTCTCTCTCGCTGTGTGTGTGTGTTTACACTCAGCGCACCGCCATGGTGCGGAAACATCATTCAAGAAAAGTTCAGCCCGCACCGCTGCGATGGCTGCGCACAAGGGCCAATATTTTGTAATGCCATCAAAGCCAGCCACAGGGAAGAATGTAGCACAGCCTCGCTCCAGCCTTCCGAGCCCGGTGGAGGGAACATGCAAGGTCTCCTTGGTTTTGCTGATACCGACTAACACGGCTACCACTCTGAAACCAGACATGAGAGGGTTTGAGAACTTATTACTCCCCCGCTTGTGCCCTCCCCCAGCTAGAAGGGCCGAACCCAGCCGTGGCTGCATTTAACCCCAGACGAGTCGGTGGGGAGGGGTTGAACTTACGTCTCGGAATTTGTTCCACTGTCCGACCTCCTTGTCATATTGGGAGACGGTAGTGAGCCATTGTTTATCATCCAGAAAATTCCCGGGGTCCGACCTGCCCCCGGCTGCCGCCGCTGCTGCTGCTAGACCCTGGCTGTACCAAGCTGCTGCACACACGCACATGAAGGCTGCCACCTTCAGCATCTGTGCAAGAGGAGACACAAAGCGAGGGGGGTTCACAAACAAGAAGCCACACCACAGTGCCACACGGGAGCGCTCCCCGGGCAAAGGAGGGGCGGGAGGGGGACAGGGAGCGGGGAAAGCCGCAGTAGGGATGCTCGCTCCCTTCCTCCCCAGAGCGGAGGAGACAGGGCAGAGAGAGGAGGAGAGCTGAAGTCGGGGCGCGTAGAGCAATGGTGCCTAGCCCATCACCTTGCTGCAAGCCCCGCACCAGGCTCTCCGCTCCTACTGGAAATGCGGCTCGACGCTGCCAACTCCGGCTCTTTCTGGAGCTGCTGCACGCGCCGCCGTCTCCAGCCGTCCACTCAGCTCCCTGCGCCCGGCGCGCGTTCCACCCCGCCCTCCTCCCCGGCCCTCCCCCTGCTCCGCGCACGACTCCCGGCCAAACCCCGCACAAGCCGGCGGGGCAAGCGGCGCCTGGTGCAGAGGCGAGGAGCGCGCGGATTCCATTGAGCCCCGCAGAACCTGACGCTGCTGGGGGATCAGCCCCTGGTTTTCATGATGATCATTTCACTGGTGGCTTTGTTTGCCACAGAAAGGCTGAAACCTGAAGCCCAAGTGGACAGACAAACTTCACCCCTAGGCCACACAATGTACTAACACCTTGTTCCCGGAGGCCTGTTGTTTGCTTTCTACCGTCCCACCTTGGCAGAGCTTCTTGTGGGAAACTCTTGTCAAGAAACTAAGGGCTGGGTTCTGCAACACGTGTGCTTAATACGCCAGTAATCTCATTCAGTTTATTGGGGCTAATCACATGAGGAAAGCTAAGCATGCCTGTAAATGCTTGCAGGATTATTGCCTAGGAGCCAGATTTACAAAGGTACATCGGCACTTAGGTAATTATCACCCAACTTGTTTAGAAGCTTTTATAAATCACAGGTGCCTATCTGCATCTTTAGGCATCTAAATATATTTGTAAATCTGGCCCTAAAAATCCCCTTTTCAAAAGTGGCTTAGGCACCAAGATATTTAGATGCCTAAATATGTCAGTAGATCAAGTGCCTAGTGTGATTTTCCAAAGCACCTAATTCCCTTTGAGAAAATTGCACTAGGCATTTGTCTGCATCTTTAGTTAACAAGTCTGTCTTTTAGAGCCTAAATCTCATTAAAAGTCAATCTCACTCCTAAATGCATAAATCACTTTTTAAATGTTGCCCTAAGAGCCTAGTGAAATTCATAGGAACTGCCATACTGGATCACTCAGTCCAGTATCCTGTCCCCAACAATTGCCAGCATCAGATGCTTAGGAGGAAAGTGAAAGAAACCACACATTAGGCAGATGTGGGATTATCTAATCACCCACCCCCTATGAAAGTTGCAGCATAGCCCCTAATATGACCGATATTATGGGCTATCTTTGAGAATATTGTATCAACTTTATAAACATTACAGGTATCGTATGGGCTAAGGTTTATACTTTAGCTCCATAGCAGGCGATGAGGGGGAGAATTACAGAAGTTTACTGCAGGAACTATGGGGGCGGGATTTATGTAGCTAGTCTGAAGCAGCCTCACCCACTTGGGGGGAAATTGGACATCCTGGTTTGAACTGTTTACAGAAGACTAAGAAACAAAGAGCTGAGAACTGTATAAAGGGACCACCCTGGGGAAAGGAAGTAAGTCATTCTACCTCAGTCCAGGAATTGACATGACACTGTCACCAAGCAGGACAGAACCTGTGAGAGGGGTTTGGAAGTACAGTACTCATTCCTATGAGGGCCTCTATGTGGAAGATTGATGACAGTTTGGCAAACTTGGATCAGCATCTAAGATGTTTATTGTTTTTAATACATGTTTTCTCTGCAATGCTTTTGTTCTGAGTAAATAATTCTTTGCTTATGAAGGTTGACTAGTCATTGGTTAACCTGTCATTGTCCCCTGAGAGAGCTGTAAGTGCTGGACTAAACTCAGTCCAGTTGCAATAATCACAGTGAATTGCAGCCTAAATCCTCACTCTAATGGGAGAGAGTCATAGGATTCTACCCCAAGAAAGGTGACAGCTAGTGGCCTGAAAGCTAAGTAGGATGCGCTCAAGGAGCTTTCAAAAGGGTCAGAGGTGCAGTTACCTTTGGAACTGACACACATAACACTTAAATCCTGATGCATGGGATTTTATATCCCTTCCTAAAGGATTTGTTACCACTAATTAATTATAACTCTGGCTATTTTTGTTATCCAAATAAAAGCCTAGATCCTCTTTGAATTTTGCTAAATTCTTGGTTTTAATGACTTCTTATGGTGAAAAGTTTAATTGTATTTTGCGTGAAAAAGTATTTCCTCTTACTAGTTTGATTTTGCCACTTTTCAATTTCATTGGCATGTCCCCTTGTTCTTACATGATGGAGAGAAAAGAAGCACCTAGTCTACTTATTTTGTATACTTTTATCATGTCCCCTCTTTTTCAAATCCTTTCTCATATGAACAAATCTCTTCTTTTCAATCTCTCATCAAATTAGAGTTTTGCCATCCTCCTAATCATTCTTTTTGCCCTTCTTTATTAGGGGGATGGCAAAACTCTAATTTGATGAGATACTGAAAAGAAGAGGTTTGTTTATCTGAGAAAGGAGTTGAATGAGAAGGCAGTAGTGGCTAGAGCCCAAATCACGTACTAGGGCCCCCTTGTCCGGGCACTGTACAAACACACAACAAAAAGGGGGTGTAAAGGCTATATCCCCTCTTTGAACTTTAGGGTACAAATATGGGGGCCTGCATGAAGACTTCTAAGCTTAACTACCAGCTTAGTTCTGGTCCGCTGCCACCATTCTCAAAAACTAATTCCCTTCCCTGGGTAGCCTTGAGAAACCTTTCACCAATTCCCTGGTGAATACAGATCCAAACCCCTTGGATCTTAAAACAAGGAGAAATTAACCATTCCCCTCCTTCCTCCCACCAACTCCTGGTGAATACAGATCCAACCCCCTTGGATCTAAAAACAAGGAAAAATCAATCAGGTTCTTAAAAAGAAGGCTTTTAATTAAAGAAAAAGGTAAAAATCATCTCTGTAAAATCAGTATGGAAAATAACTTTACAGGGTAATCAACTTAAAGAGCTCAGAGGACTCCCCTCTAGTCTTAGGTTCAAAGTACAGCAAACAAAGATAAACATTCTAGTAAAAGGTACATTTACAAGTTGAGAAAACAAAGGAAAACTAAGATGCCTTGCCTGGCTATTTACTTACAAGTTTGAAATAGGAGAGACTTGTTTAGAAAGATGGGGAGAACCTGGATTGATGTCTGGTCCCTCTCAGTCCCAAGAGCAAATGAACTCCCAAACAAAAGAGCACAAACAAAAGCCTTTCTCTCCCCCACCCCCCCGATTTGAAAGTATCTTATCCCCTTATTGGTCCTTTGGGTCAGATGCCAGCCAGGTTACCCGAGCTTCTTAACCCTTTACAGGTAAAAGGATTTTGGAGTCTCTGGCCAGGAGGGATTTTATAGTACTGTACACAGGAGAGCTGTCACCCTTCCCTTTATAGTTAATAGCGGGGGGCAAGAGGGAGAGATAGCTCAGTGGTTTAAGCCTTGGCCTGCTAAACCCAGAGTTGTGAGTTCAATCCGGGGGGGGGGGGTCACTTAGGAACTGGGGGCAAAATCAGTACTTGGTCCTGCTAGTGAAGGCAGGGGGCTAGACACAATGACCTTTCAGGATCCCTTCCAGCTCTATGAGATAGGTATAGCTCCATGTATAGAATGAGGCAGTGATTATATAATATAAAAAGACTGTAAATTATTTTTTCCTTTAGACTTTATTTTTGTTTTAAATGTAGCACTGCAGTAGTTCCTAGCAACCCTAATAATTGATCAGGGCCCCATTGTGCTAGGGCACTGTGAAAATATAACAAAAAGATGGTCTCTGTCCCCAAAGAGCTTACAATTCTCAGCCCCAATTCTCCAAACATTTACCACACATGCTTAACTTTACTGGAAGCAGAGCTTCTCTAAACCCCCTCAAATTGCACTCACTATTCCAGATGACAGTGAACCAATGATCTATATAATGGCATTATAATACTTTCTGGATTATTCTCCACAGGGCCAGCTCTAGCTTTTTTGCCACCCCAAGCAAAAAAAACCAAAAAAACCCAGCATCAGGGTGGCCGGAATGTTCCGCCCCAAGATTGGCCAGGATGCCGCCCCTTACAATGGGCCGCCCCAGGCACGTGCTTCCTCGTCTGGTGCCTGGAGCCAGCCCTGATTCTCCAGTCTGTTCCTTAACATTTGTTTTCTTTTTTTCACCACATTTGCACACTGAACAAAAGTCTTCACTGAACTGTCCAAATGGCTGGTCCTTTCCCTGAACTGATTCAATTAAATTAGAACCTAGGAAGTACATCAATAGTTAATTTTTTTCCTCCAATGTGCATTACTGAATTTCATCTGCCATTGCGTTGCCTGTTCACCTAGCTTGGTTAGTTCCTCAGAAGTTCCTCACAGTCTTCTCTGTACTTGACTAACCTACATAATTTTGTGTTACCAGCAAAGTTTGTCACCTTACTGCTCATGTCCTTTTCCAGATTATTACTAAATCCATCAAACAATACTGTTTCTAGTGAAGCCTTGAGGCTGTTAACCTTTCTTCTATGCAGGGACAGCTCCAGGCACCAGCACAGAAAGCAGGTGCTTGCGGGGGCCAATGGAGAGGGGTGGCACATCCAGGTCTTCGGCGGCATTTCGGTGGCGGGTCCCTCAGTCCCTCTCGGAGGGAAGGACTGGCCGCCGAATTGCTGCCGAAGATTGAAGCGGCACAGTAGAGTAGTCGCCGAAGTGCCGCCGCTCGCGGCTTTTTTTTTTCCTCTTCGCCGCTTGGGGCGGCATAAAAGCTAGAGCCAGCCCTGCTTCTATGATGAAACCTGACCTGTTTTTAGGATTCTGACTCAAAACTCAACCTAAATCCACCCAAAAGATTCTCCAGCCTTTCAGGCAAAACAGCAAATTTTTGGTCTGATGGAAAAGGCAGATGGAAGTGGGGCAACAAATGGGGTGGTTGTTTCAGCTGAGTTTCACATTCAGTTTTGTTTTGAAGCTAAAACAAAATTAACAGATACAAAACCTCTGAAAACCAAACTTAAACAGATTGAACAAACCCCGTGAACTAAAACCACTAAGGTTCACATAGCTCTGCATAGTATCCCTTTCAGGTCCTAATCCTGCACCACTGAAGTCAATGGGAGTTTAGTCACTGATTTCAGTGTGCATAGGATCAGGCCCTAATAGATCATTGTCAGATTGGTACCTATGTGCCTAATCCTGAAAAGACTTGCTACTACTGTTAGCAACCCCATTGCAAACTTGCAACTGAGGGGATGGAAAGACTTTATACATAGGCTAAAGAAGTTTATAAGTGTTTTCAGACTCATCCCTTATATGATCTTATTTTTATAAAGGTCAAAGTTAATTTTATTAACTTTAGTTTTACATTTTTCAGCAAACCTTTTGGCAAAGAAGAAATTTCTCTAAATATACCAAACTCCTTTTTTTAAAACATTCATCTACTTAGTTTATGTATGTTTTAAATACGTCACTCCCAGGCTTTGTAGTTTTACCTTCCAATCATCAATATCATTTCTTTTGTTTTTAATAAAGCTGTACTTCACGCTTTCAGTCTTAATAATATTATTATTCAGTACTTGAAGTAATTGTGCCTTATTTCATAATTGCAGGAGATATGTGGAATAAAAGTGGCTGGGATTTGTTTTCAAGAAATATTCTTCAGAAAGGGACCTCTGGAGTGGTTTGGGCTTTATAAAAGTTTCACTGTGATTTGTCTAAAAAGTGATCTTCCACACCTATGTCTGCAGTTGCTCCAAACAACATAGACTAAATGATCAATTATCTGTAATTTTGCCTGAACCAAGCTTCTTGAAGCTTTTAATAATTTTAAATATATTCCTCAATAATTTTAAGCACTCTGATCTCCACATAATTGGCTTAAGAGCCTCATTTTGATCAAGGACTTTACACAAATTGGTAATTCCATTTATTCAAGCACACATAAAAAACATATAAAAGTACAAAACTAAAGAAGTTACCTTTTTCTCAGCAGTGTCCCCCTTCCCTATCATTGTATATATATATATATATATATAGAGAGAGAGAGAGAGAGAGAGAATCATCATTTATTACATTTAAAACAAAAATAAAGTCTAATGGACAAAATAATTTACTGTCTTTGTTGTGTGTTTGTACAGTGCCCAGCACAATGGGGCCCTAATACATGACTTGTGCTCCAGCCACTACTGCAATAACAATAAGAATAGTGAATATATGTTACCTAATTTTAAATTGGGATCATTGAAGTTGTAACCTATAGCTCTTTTCATCATCGTCAGGTTAGGAAATATTGCTGCCATTAGTTTAACTTGCCTTTCTATCTGACTTCCATGACACAGAATTAGAAATTCAAAATACATTGTATTGTGAATTTGCTAGTTTTAAAAAAAAAAACTCTCAGCTGCACAGGTTACTATTGTTTGTCCATTCTCCATTAAGATTCACTAACTCTCTGTTTATGACTGTTCCTTCTATTGTAGCAGAGGGCCAGCTCTGCTTCAGTAAAGACTGAGCATTGCTCTCTGTTTAAAGGTAGACTGTTGTAAGTGCTCTAAAATCCACATGTTCTCTTAGATTGTCTTTACATTTGCTATGCCTTGTGGGGAGTATTAGTGACCCAAATATGGGGTTATTTTAGCAAGGAGTCCCCAAGATACAAGCCCCAAATAGCATTTTAGAAAATCATCTTTTTATTCTAACCATTTTTTCCACACACTAGGAGTGCAAACTGTGGTTCTGAGCCTGCCCAAACTGATGTCTGCCATGTGGGATTTATGTAAAATGCACCAATGTCCTTTTGTGGGAGTTTTATGTAAGAAGTTATTCACGATTAAATTAGTAATTCCAGGAATGAGTATCAGTAGCTTGGGCCAAAGAGAATGATGTGCATTCCCGGTAGCACCGAGGATATTTTCACACTGCAATCAGAAGTTATGATTATAGCTTGTATAGGTATACCAAAGCTAGCTTTGATAGAGCCAGCTTGCTAAAAATAGCAGTGTAACTGTGGTGGCATGGGCTGAGGCCAGCTGCCCAAACACAATCTCACCTGGGATCCTGGATATGGATTCAGGTAATTAACCCACGTCACTGCCCTTGCTATCCTGGCTACACTCCTATTTTGAGTGAGCTGCCTTCATAAAAGTTAGCTTGGGCATACCTATATGTGCTGTAATTACACCTCCCGATTGCATAAGCATATGTAGGGCCCTAACAAATTCACAGTCCATTTTGGTCAATTTCACGGTCATAGGATTTTAAAAATTGTAAAATTCATGATTTAAGCTATTTAAATCTGACATTTCACAGTGTTGTAATTGTAGGGGTCCTGACCCAAAAAGGAGTTATGAGGGGGTCACAAGGTTATTGTAGGTGGAGGTCGTGGTACTGCTACCCTTCCTTCTGCACTGCTGCTGGCAGCGGTGCTACCTTCAGAGTTGGAGAGCTGGAGAGTGGCATCTGCTGGCTGGGAGCCCAGCCCTGAAGACAAAGCTGCCACCAGCAGCAGTGCAGAAGTAAGAATGGCATGCATGGTATTGCTAGCCTTATTCTTCACTGCTGCCTGCAGAGCTGGGCCCTCAGTCAGCAGCCACCACTCTCCAGCCACCCAGCTCTGAAGGCAATGCAGAAGTATTTTTCCAAAATACCACAATACCGTGACCCCCCCTAAAATAACCTTGTGACCTCCCTGCAGCTCCCTTCTGGGGCAGGATCCCCAATTTGAGGAACCCTGGTCTCCTCCATGAAATCTATATAGTGTAGTGTAAAAGCACACAAAAGATCAGATTTCACAGGGGGGACCAGATTTCGTGATCTGTGACATTTTTCATGGCCATGAATTTGGTAGGGCCCCTAGACATATGTTAGTAACAGCCAAAGGGGTTTCCAGGAAGTCTGCTGTCACAGTAACTGGATAGCTTAAGGAGACCTGCTGTGGTCACTAAACCTGCACACATGCACTATGAATTTGAGCCCTGCCCTTGGCACTTTTCAGAGACTGTGAGTTGTACATGTACTTTGGTCTTTGCCTACATTCAAACGGGGGCCCTTTGGAAGTCTTGCTTTGAGACCAAAATGTCTGTTTTAAGAGCAATATTTTAAAGTGTTCCAAAATCCACATGCAGACTCTGATTTTACTTTAGAAGTATTTTCAGGGAAAATTATCATTAATTCATGAGAAAGAAAATGGAAGACTCTAGAAGCAGTTAGAGCAGTAGTGAATTCCCATTATGAATTCAATAGACCAAAAACCTGCCAGAACAATAGGGCAGGTAAACAGGTAGGAGGAGCCTGTTTTCTTTTCCTGTTATCTTTATTTTTCTTTGGTTAATAGTTCCATTCAGTTGGAGACTTTCAGTCTACATTTGCAGCCTCCCCATCCTCCGCAACTTTAAAGAATTCCTTTTGGGATGTTAATCTCTTTTCTAATGTTTACTGTACCCAACTCCAGGTCATTGTCAGCTTTTGCTTCTTAATTTAAAGAACAAGGACTTTTATAATTCTTAGATTTCTCTCTTAATAACAACTCTATCCTCTAAGTAATGTGACAAATAGGAAAATGATTCAATGAAAACATTCACATTTCAAAGTTGCTTTTACTTCACAGGGTTCAAAACAGTTGCAGTGTCTTTTAGATTTTATGGGAAATGTTTTTCATGTTTTTGACTTTTTTTTCAAAATCATCAACAAAATCATCAAATCTTGTTTCTCTAGGAGAGAGAGAGAGTGCGCGCAAGCGAGCCTGGAGTACTAGGCCTAGTGGAAGATCTGAGGTGAACAAAGTCAGGCCATGTATTAAAGTGGATGTTTACAAGTTCACTGTGCAGTACATGAACTTGGCAAAGTTGTTGCTAGCGTACTGGACACTATAAATTTATGTAGCTATATTCCAGCTGGTACAGATACATCCTAATCTAGTACAAGATAAAATGGTTTGACAACTATCAATAGGGATGTTTTGTTCCAGATATCAGGAACAAGGGAAGGTAACAAACAGATGTCATGAAAAATAGATGTCACCAATTGCCATGCTGACTGAATATGGATTGGTGAGTCACCCCATGCAATTAGCTAGATGCAGTGTTATGATCTTCACAACTTGATTGAACCTATCAGAAGATAACCCCTCACTGTATATTGTTCACAACAACCATATGCAACCCATCACTAATCTGTAGCTGCACATAGGATTTGAGCAGGGTCTAACATGTACTTTATTACTGTTTTGGAGCTCTATTGTGTAGATTTGTGAAAAATAATATTTATGCCTATATGCAATTGATGCCTTGATGCACTTACCACGTTACATGTAGACTTCAGATCCTGCTGCAGTCAGGAATGTGTCTACTTTATAATAGGACAAAAGGCACTTGATTTAAATATATGGTCCAGCCACAGATTACATCTACACTTTGACAGACTAACCACCATTTTGCAGTGTCAGAAGGTGTATGGTGCAGCTTGCTCTCATTTCTACCCTGTTGTCCTACCAATGGACCCTTTCATAATTGAAGTGAGTGATTTTATCTTAGTTGGATGAAAATTTTCTTTTGCATTATTTGTTATATTCGGGTCAAAACCCTCAATAAAAACACTGAATTTGACAAGACTTCTCATAAATAAGGAAAGAAGGATTTGACATTAATTTGTTATGGGATCATAAGCCTTATTGTATATACTGTATGTCTTATGTTAAAAATTATTTGGAGGCAGGAAGTGATTCAACAATTTGAAACAGTTCTTTTGTAAATATCTTGATGTTCTATTATCTAAGTCAGGGGTTCCCAAATTATAGTACGTGTACCACTGGTGGTATTTGATCTTGTTAGAAGTTGTACACTTAACAGGGTGCTCTGTCCAGTTTAAAAGGTAGTGGGGCCAAGGAGTAGCCAGCTCCTCTTCCATGATATGGCTCTTTTAAGGAAAAAGAGTATTAAACGGAGCAGCCAACTAACTGAGGAAGGTAGCTATCTCCTTAACATAATGAAAACCCGCTATGAGACAGTAAGATTGAGAGGGAGAAAGCAAACAGCCTGGACAGCAGAATTGCAGGAAAGTTTCAAGTCAGGATCGAGACTCCCTGGGATGGGAACCAGAACCAGAAGGGAGCCTGGTGGGCTTGGGAAGCCAGGCTAAACACATCTAAGCCCAAAAGAAGGAGAGCTGTAGGGTCTCAAACCCAGGGGATGAAGCATGCAAGTCCAAGGACCAAGGGAGGCTCTGTGAAATGTGGTTGCAACTGGTGGGCTGGTGAAATCTGCTTGAATCATGGGACAACCCTGTTTTTCTCTCTCATTAAATGTTTTGTTATTTCAATTTTTTCCCCATTCTGCATCAGGATGAAACTGAGATCTTTCAAAGTTTCCCATGGAAAACCAGAGAGAGAGAGAGAGAGAATGACACTCATCTACCCTGGAATAACCAATAGCCTGGTGGTCAGGGCACTCGCCTGAATCAGGCAGACCAAGGACTTGATATTAGGTCTCCCACATCCCAGCTGAGTGCCCCAACCACCAGGCTCTTCTGGTGTGGATCTTGATCTCCATCTCTCTGGTTTTCAGCAGAAGTTCCATCCTGGACCGGATAAATCTTCCCACCAAAAGTTTAGTCAAAACCAGTAGGTTCCTGCAAATATTCAGTTTGGACAAATTGGCATTTTCCAACCAAAGAACATTTCATCAAAAAATTCCCAACCAGCTTTAACCCTCTAACCCTACCAGCCACACCCCCTTCACATCTAATTTCCCCCAGGAAGAGCTCCACCAGCCAAACTCAACATTTGTTTTACTATAAATCTGTTAATACTTAAGTCTATTAAGGCCTAGAATAAGTGCACAAAGAAGAAAATTGCATGTGGTGCTTCAACATCAATCTTTTGAGAAGGTGTTACGTGAATTAATAAAGTTTGGGAATTGCTGAACTAAACCTTTAAAGCGATTTTGTTTTTTGATAAACTAATAGGTGTAGTCATTTTACTTACTGTGTCATTTAAGAGTGAAGAGAGTGAATCAAAGAATCTTTCAGAAAATAAGGATAACATTTTGAACGCAGCTCCACACATTTATTTCCAAAAAATGATTTGTGAGGTTTTCTGTGAATCTAAACATTTAATTAACCCAGTCTTGTAGTTGATCTGCATGTAAAACTATCATTTAGCAAACATTGGTCACTTTCTGAGCACACACTCTCTCTATCACTTGCTGTATTGCAGAATTATTTGCTCTCTTCCAATCCCCCCACCCTGTCACTCAGATCTTTCATGATTTCCTATATACCAGGCTCCAAATTCTCTTCTGCTTTCAGCTTTCTTATTTCCCTCTTTATCTCACCCCCTTCTGTTCTCTGCATTGGTTGTACTGTATTTTAAAAATCTACACTTATGTCTTTTTTTATTAAATAATTTTATTGTAAGAAAAGTGCTAATAATTACAAAAAACAACATAGAAAACAAAGTACTAAGTAAAGCCATATTCATAAGGCATCCATCTACTGAGGGCAGAAAAAGTGGCTGCAGCCACTGGTTGCTAAATTTTCAAACATGCATCTTCATAATTTCTCCAATGCTGTCCCTTTTCCCTCTCCCCCCGCCCCCCCCCCGCCATGCTTGGTGGGAGCTCCCCATAAACATCCACTAAAGTAATTCATCATTCTTCTTCAACTCTTTCCTTAAAAATCTCTCCTCTGTTGTGATGCCTACACAAAACTTGACAAGGGTTAGGCTTCTGGTGAGAAAACAGCCTATCGCATTGACCAATACCTTCTCATTGTTTCCTTGTTCTCCCCCACTAGTGTCTGTATTTTTCTGTTGTCTCTTAGCATTTGTCCCTCCTTGTTATAGTTCAGTCTCCCTCTTGAAAAACATTTCCAGCTGAAATTCAGGAGACAAAGATTCTGTCTGGAAGGATATTCCCTGCTGGGTTTCTTTTTTCACCTGTTTGAACTTCTTTTGTTTCCTCTTCCTGCATGACGACTCTGTTTACAGTTTACATACAAATCAAGGCAAGCACACATCCCTTCTTTTGTTTAGGAGAGACCTGACTTCTGCCTCGGCATGGCTGTTGTGTTTGGAACATGTGTTAAGGGGCATCTTATAACTTTACATACAATGTTGCCACATATTTACCAGGACAACACTGACCAGCAAATTATGAGTTTTCAAATGGTATCTTACAAGGTACACTTTGTACAAAGATTATTACAACAGTGTGTAGGGTGTGAATACAGGGGTGTATTCCATCACAGGGCACCTAGGCAGTACCAGAGTACAAACAAATAATCATATAACAAAATAATATTTTGCATCTGTTAATAATTTTATATTGCAAGAAAATTCAGAGAAAAAGAACCAAAGCAAAGAGAAACAAACCAGACAGCACATCAAAACAGAATGCCACAGAGACCCAGAAAATAATCATATAAAGACATTAGTAAAACTGGTCGGAAATTCTCTGCCAAAAGGTGCAGGTGGGGGTGAGATCCAAAACATTTGAATGGAAAAGGTGTTTTCTTCAAAATCAAAGTTTTTCTATGGGAAAATGTCAGTTTTTCCAATATTTTCTGATTTTCCATTGAAAAAAATCTAAACTGAACATTTCATTTCAGGTCTACCTGAACTGAAGCAGTTCAATATGTCATAATAAGATTGGCCATAATGGGTCAGACCAAAGGTCCATCTGGCCCAGTATCCTGTCTTCTGACAGTGGCCAATGCCAGACACACGAGAGGGAATGAACAGAACAGGTAAACATCAAGTGATCCATCTCCTGTCACCCATTCCCAGCTTCTGGCAAACAGAGGCTAGGGACACCATCCCTGCTCATCCTGGCTAATTGATGGACCTATCCTCCATGAATTTATCTAGTTTTTTTAAACCCTGTTATAGTCTTGGCCTTCACAACATCCTCTGGCAAGGAGTTCCACAGGTTGACTGTGTGTTGTGTGAAAAATACTTCTTTTGTTTGCTTTAAACCTGCTGCCTATTAATTTCATATGGTGACCCCTAGTTCTTGAATTAAAATGTTACATTTTGGATCAGTTTGACATTCTGCATTCACTTGAACAGCTGCAGTACTTCATAGGAGTTATAGTTCAGGTGATTCACGCCTATATTCCCTCCTGTGGGCCAGGCCTCTGGTAGACTACATCTTCCATGATGAACCACCATCTCCCTTCAAGCCAAGGTATCACAGTGCATCATGGGAGATCTAGAACTGTGGTGCATCATGGGAGGTATAGTCCAGTCTCCCATAGGAGAGAATAGGGATACAAGGCACTCAAACTACAATTACAATGGTGCATCATGGCAGTCCTGGTGGACACAGCTTTATGTCAAATTGACCTGAAACATAACATTTACCTTCTATTCAACTGAAAGTAAAGATTTAGATTTGAGAACGTCAAAATATTTTAATTGAAAATTTCAAAATTAAATTTCTGAATCAAATTTTTTTGGAATTTTTCATTCTGTGAAAAGTTTTGAGATTTCAACTTTTCTTCTCAATTTGGGATGAAAACAAATTTCAAAATATCGGAATTTCCTGCAAGATAGAAATTCTCATTTTGGTTCAGTTCTAAACAACGATCTATGTATGTTTCCGAGACTCGCACCCCCTTCACAAAACTCTGGCTTCTCCTCAGGGTGATGTGGGTGAAATAGCCCAGGACACCATTTCCACAGCTACCAGACACGACAGGCAATGCATTACAACCTTAACTCTGCCCCCCATGGACTCCAGCTTTCCATCCATGCCTTTTACCAATCAAGCTCCTCCTAACACAACCTACTACTATATCAAATATCTACATCTTATAGTTTTGGGCGTGGTTAGTTTGGTAAATCTGTATGTTTTGAGGGGGCAAGTTAAAGTTGCAGGTCTTTTCTGTAGGATATTTAATCAGACTGTATACAGTTGGGTTTGGCACAGATCTTTGGATGAATACTCTCATTTCAGAATAAAAGAGCCCTATTTTAATTTTACTTAAATTCAAAACCAAACCAGCCCTTACATCCAGATTCTGCCCTCTTGAAGATCCATAGTATTAGGTTGAAAATCTTTCATCTGCATATCACAAAGACAAAAAATAATATAAATTACTCAGGATGTTTTTTTATTTTTGTACACTGGTGGATTTAAGCTTTGACAGTGTTTAAATTTAGGAATTTTAATCTAGCTAGGCCTAATTGGAATAGTCAGACTATACCTTGACCTTCTCAACTTAAGAGATAGTATGTCTAATCCAGTCAATTCTCTGCAGAACATAGCACTGATAGGGAATACTGCTTAAATGGACTAGTGACCATAGCAGCACAATAAATTATAGTAATTATTACACAGTGGCCTAGAGCTCATAAATCGTTCCACACAGGCAGACAATTGCCCGCCCAGAGTCCTATTTAAGTCAGTGGGGCACAATGTGAGTGCAGGCATCTACCTGCATGGACTCATTTGTAGATTTTTGTCCTCTATTTGTAAAGGATATAATCATGATTTTCAAAAATGGTTGCCTACATTATGTGCCTAAACCTATATTAAGACACCTAAATACATGGCCTAAAAGAACCGACTGCCCAATAATTCCCATTTATTGTAGTAAAAATGATAGAGTAAATTATAATAGCTTACCATACAAAATTTTGATTTTTGAAAATCCCGGCCATCATTTGTTTGAACTTTATAGTAAATAATACTAAATTTTCTGCAGACTACCATGGTAAATTATTATAATTCATCATCTTTTACTACAGTAACTGTACACTCCTGTAAATAATCCAATAGTTTCCATGCAGCCCACCCCTCCAACACTGTAGTGCACATTATAGTAATAATGATTTACGACTACAGTTGGTTGGGAAATTTTAAACAAAATGATTTTCATCAGAAAATGTGGATTCAGCAAAACTGGTTCTCAGGTCCAGGGTGGAATTTTGAGAAGAAAAACCTGCCCCAGAATAACTAATAGACTAGTGGTTAGGGTGCTTCTGTAGGGCCTGGGAGACCCAGCTTCAAGTCCCGCTGTAAATCAGGCAGAGCACAGACATGAACCTCAGTCGCCCACATGACAGGTGAGTGCCCTGAACACTGGGCTACCGGCTAGTCTGGTCTCTTCCTCTATCTCAAAAATTTTCACACACACTGTCATAACTATAAAGGGAAGGGTGTAACAGCTGTCCTGTGTACAGTACTATAAAATCCCTCCTGGCCAGAGACTCCAAAATCCTTTTACCTGTAAAGGGTTAAGAAGCTCGGGTAACCTGGCTGACACCTGACCCAAAGGACCAATAAGGGGACAAGATACTTTCAAATCTGGGGGGGGGGGAGGCTTTTGTTTGTGCTCTTTGTTTGGGAGTTGTTCGCTCTTGGGACTGAGAGGGACCAGACATCAATCCAGGTTCTCCACATCTTTCTAAACAAGTCTCTCCTATTTCAAACTTGTAAGTAAATAGCCAGGCAAGGCATGTTAGTTTTCCTTCATTTTCTCAACTTATAAATGTACCTTTTACTAGAGTGTTTATCTTTGTTTGCTGTACTTTGAACCTGAGGCTAGAGGGAGGTCCTCTGAGCTCTTTAAGTTTGATTACCCTGTAAAGTTATTTTCCATCCTGATTTTACATACATGATTTTTACCTTTTTCTTTCATTAAAAGCCTTCTTTTTAAGAACCTGATTGATTTCTCCTTGTTTTAAGATCCCAGGGGGGTTGGAACTGTATTCACCAGGAGTTGGTGGGAGAAGGAGGGGGAATGGTTCATTTCTCCCTGCTTTAAGATCCAAGGGGTTTGGATCTGTATTCACCAGGGAATTGGTGAAGAGTTTCTCAAGGCTTCCCAGGGAAGGGAATCCATTTGGGAATGGTGGCAGTGGACCAGATCTAAGCTGGTAGTTAAGCTTAGAAGTCTTCATGCAGGCCCCCACATTCGTACCCTAAAGTTCAAAGTGGGGAAGCAGCCTTGACACACACACAAATAAAGAGGGAGAGGGAGAAGAACTCATTTAAACAAATTTTAAAACCTTGATTTTTTTTTTTTTTTTTTTTTGGAAAAACAAAGTTCTGGTTTTCTAGCCAGCCCTATATATGACTTTATTCTAGTACAAGTTTTTCTGAGCTTTCCTTCCTGGTGTCATCAAGGTAAACACCAGGCAACTGAGAAAGAATTTGCCCTTCCACTCTGAAAAACCATGCACCAAAAATCCTTTAAGAGCTACTGAAAATCTTTGGAGTTACTTAACATAATCTGACATTTTGCTGTGCTGTTGGAAGCAAATCTTTTTGCTTTTATAGGGTGTCAAAATCAGTGCCCAGAAACATGAACAAACATAGATAGAATTTAGCAGTAGGAATTATTTGTTAGCCCGGAATGCCTCCATTCAGCCCCAGAAACCACCATAAGGAATGAGCCCGCCTCTCAGAGATGACCTCTTGTTTCTAGGATGGTCTCTCCAGACCCCAAAAAATAACACTGAATGACAAAATTGATAAAAAACTGTACCCCTAAGAATTGGGCTCACTCATACAACAAAAATCCTATAAGCACTAACAGAAATTTAATCTACATTTGCTACTCTGATCTATACCCTTGATGGCTAGGGGGACAGTGAAAGCATAAAAGAGTCCCCAGCTAACAAACTGTCAACACCTCCTTCAAAGGGGGAATTATACCACACACACATTATAGCATACAATCATTCCACAAATACTTAGGGAAAAAATAAATGGTACTGGTCTTTCAAAATACTACCCAGCCTCTCATTTTTGAGCGGGTGGCTCAAGAAGCTATCAAAGAGCCATCTAGATTCCTCTCAGTCAGGCCACAGAGACAATATTGGTTACACTGACAGAAGACCTCTTCTTCTAGAGGGGTATCCATGCATGTAACCTCATTTTGCTGGATCTCTCTAGGGCATCTTATGCTGCTGATTACCAAATACTCCTGTCCATCTCTGAGATGACTCCAATCCTTCCTGTTTGACAGACAGTTATGATGGGCAACTACTCCTTCACCTGTGGAGTTGCAAGCTGTAGAGGGAGATCATGCAACAGCACAGACTCAAATATCAGCAGCATGTGGATGACACCAAGCTTGCCATGTTTTTAACATCTAACAACGCAGCTAGCATTTGATGAAAAATAGGTGGCTATTCCAGGCAATTCATTAACTAACTGGAAAAATGGAAGTTATGTTCTTGAAAGAGCTCTGATGGACTCATCCATGACATTATCCTCCTGTGAAGGTGCCTGCTTTCCAATTGTCAAGGCTGGTCTCATAGCTGCCATTTGTAAAATGCTCTCTTGTCTTCAATCTGTGGCTGTTCAGAACACTGGGCCCACTCTACTCAGGATGCAGTTTGGCTATTTTCAATTTGTTATACTTAGTAATGAAGCTGCCAAGCCTGAAAACAAAACAAACAATGTACAAAAGACTCTCTTTAGTTTAGAATGTAGCATTTCTCTTTGTCAGAAACAGGGCTCCGGGCACCAGCGAAAGAGGCAGGTGCTTGGGGCAGGCCAATACAGAAGGGCGGCATGTCCGGGTCTTCAGTGGTGGGTCCCTCAGTCCCTCTCTTCCTCTTTGAGTTGCCGCTGAAGTCCTGCCGAAGAGGAAGAGAGGGAGTGAAGGACCCGCCGTCTAACTGCCGCCAAATGGAGCGGTGCGACTGAGCTACCGCCGAAGTGCTGCCGATCAGCTTTTTTTTTCCCCCGCCACTTGGGGCGGCAGAAAACCTGGAGCCAGCCCTGGTCAGAAAGACAGCTGGTGAGAGCACATCAACTCAGTGCATCCTCTCTGCATTGGCTCCTCAGGGAACTGAAAACCAAATTCAATATTTTGATCCCTCCACAGGACTGCCCTAGGTTATCTGTGTAATCACCTATCTCTGTGGGACCATCATCACTCACAACTACATCTCATCAGAATAAAGGACTTATCAACTGTTAGTGTGCCATGAACACAGGGGTCAAATCTTTCTTAGAAGCTGGAGCACAACTGTAACTCACTTCCAAAACACATTAGAAAGACCACAAGTTTTATCACCTTCAGAGAAAGTAGATTCAGATGAAAATATTTTGTTTTCATGTCCTAATTAGACTTATAGTCAAAATAGACTAAACAATTCACTAACTTGCATGTGACTACTATATGACAACATTTTGTATGAGAAATTTCCATTGTGATGTCTTCTGTCACACAATGTTTTGAAAATGTTACATGAGATTAAGATGACAGAATCAAAATAACGATCACATAAAATACTGTGGGTCACTGGAAAATCATGCATTGGTTTATAGACACCAGGTCATTCATAGCGTGTCACAATTGTGCATTATATCACTGAAGGCTTGATTTTATATTTGTTTATCTGATTCTGCTTGATCATAACTCAGGGATTCAGATATTACAATGATGGGCCATAAAAGAATAATAGACAGATATTGAGGATGCAATTAATGTGTCTTTTCCTTAAAGGCAATTTTAGGGTTTAAAATTAAAATATCTGATTGTGCCCTCTTCCTTCCCTGTTTGACCATTTAAAATGTTGGTGTTTTAATAAAACCTGCAAAACCCAGGTGTAATGTTTTTTCATACTTTTAAAAGACTATGACCATGATTTTGCAATTGGCCTCACACAGGCAGACTCCTGTGCTTGTGCAGAGCCCCATTAACTTCAGTGAGACTACATGCAGGACTTTATGGAGCCAGTTACAGGACTGGGACATCAGTTATAAATAGTTTGAAAATTCTGCTGTTATTTTAATTAGGACCATTTTCATTGAAGTGACATTGGACTGAATTCTGCTCTAAAGTTCTAGTGTAAATTCAAAAGTAACTACTGAAACTAAGAGGATTTACTTTAAACTGACAGTGATGTAATCAAAGCAGAATTTGGCACATTGTGTCCAGTTTTCTAGATTGTAGAGAAAGTTAAACTGTAATTTTTCACCTTAATCCTAACTGGAACTACTCACATTTAGCAAATGGCAAAACTTTGTGTGACTGGAAATGTAATTATATTTTTCTTTCCTACATATGGTACCAACGTACTTACAGCAAATCCAGATATGCTTTTAGATAAAGGACTGAGGAAATATAAATAACACAGTTAACACTGAACGTTTATTGGATGCTTTTTTATGCCTTTAACTCAAAGAGTATTAAATTATCCATGTTCTTCTGAAGAAATATATAATACAGAAGTCAAGGGAAGGATTAACTGATGTTAACTTAATGATTACAAACTGACAATGAAGATTAAGAACATGACAGCCTTAGGAGCACATCTATTGAATTCTAATAAAGGATAAGATATTTCATAATAATCTTCATGCACACACAAGAAATCAAGGAGAATACATTAACATTCCCCAGTTTCTCAGAAGAAACATTCATCCTTTCTTTAAAGAGAAGGCAGACATTCAAAGCACAATTATAAGTGAACTCACAGAATAAAGCCAAAGATTCATACATTAACCGAAGTGTCCATTGACAAATTGTCAGATTATGTTTCTAGAACTAAGCATTAAAAGATAAAATAATGTTTTTTTACAAAGTACACATGCACATGTTCTTAAATGCTCAGTGAGACAACCTGTTTCAAAGTTCTTGATGCCGTAAGCCCATTTCCTAATGTATTTAGGAGAAGAGTGCCCCCTAGTGATAACTGAAAACCACAATAGTAGCTGAGAAGTAATTAACTCATTCTACATCTTTAAAATCTGATTCACCTACTGCGCATTGTCTCAGGCCAGAATTTTTCATTTCTATATCACTAAATCACTAACAATTAAAACAGAAGTTACCTAGTAATATATTTTAAACAGCTGATTAAGGGCACCTTTAAAATCTGGTTATCAAACTCATGGAGTGCAAAAGCAGTTTTATAAACAACTTATATTTATAGCAATTTTGCTTCAAGATCACAAACCTCCTGTGTTTACAGTGATGTGACTGTTTCTAGCAATGCAGTATGATTACTGACATATTTTAGGATTGCTCTTCATTGAGAATTTAATGTGGGAATGACAGTAAGGAACATATACATACATCCTCAATTCTCAGTGGAGCTCTCATTTTAATCAATGAGAGTTATGTTCACAGATCACGGACCTCAAACAGACCCATGTTTACAAGCTTCTCTAAGAGCTACCATACCAGAATATGAAATGACAGAACAAATTAGAGAAGGTTTAAACAAAAGAAAACTGAAATTAGTTACACAAAATACTCAAGGATTTTATACAAAATTACTGGACTTTGTTTTACCACTATTTACCAACAGACGATAATTTGTTCAACAGATTAAACTGAAGAGAAATTTATACTTCATTATAATCCACTTTCAGAAAGACAAAAGACCACTCCAATACAGCATGTAAAGTTCCCTGCTTAATGAATGGCAAAACCCTGACACCCGACTATGGGTAGGTCTATACTTACCTCCGGGTCCGTCGGTAAACAATTGATCTTCTGGGATCGATCCCGGAAGTGCTCGCCGTCGACGTCGGTACTCCTGCTCGGTGAGCAGGCGTTGATGGGGGAGCCTGCCTGCCGCATCTGGACCTGCGGTAAGTTCGAATTAAGGTACTTCGACTTCAGCTACATTATTCACGTAGCTGAAGTTGCGTATCTTAGTTCAAAGTGGGGGGGTTAGTGTGGGCCAGGCCTATGTGTTGGAGGAGTTTTAACACCCAGGAGTCAACAGGAAGGGGGCCCCATTTATTTTCCTCATTCCCAACTTCTTAGCCTCCCTCCTTACTTTCATGTTCCCTCCACAGCAATTCAAGTTCCCTCCCTTTCCTTCTCCAGGTATGCTCATTAGCAGCAGCCTGGAACTCAATAAACCATTCTGATTTTCCTGGGAGAGAGAATCACAAGTGAGGAACAAATTCATACTTAAATTTGATAATGTTACTGAGAAATTTTATACTGTTACCATGGAATGACAAAATTATTGAGAAAATGGATTAAGTTAGATGATAACCATACATAAATCAGGTAATTATGATTCCTATCTTTCTTTTGCCTTTGAATCTTCCCCACATTTCATTTTTAGCATGATGTTCAAAGCCAATATTCTTCTGATGAACAACTGAAATCTGACGTGTAGGCTCAATACCAGCTGATAGATGGGATTCTGGGCTTTCAGGTGGTATACAGCATTCAATCTGGTTTTAATATTTCTCAATATAGCAGACACTGAAACTGGTCAGAACAGAAAATGAGGAAATTGAAAACAAAATGTTGGTATTATAATTATGCAGTTTTAAAGTCTGATGTCTTGTGAATATATACAGTAAAGGAAAAAAGTGCTACACATCCCTGGAAAGCTGAAATACACAGTGTATAGCTTTATTTCTTATCCCTGGTAGTTTTAAGAGGTTGCTTGGACAAAGCAAAAGTGCGCACCATTTACCAACCAAGCCAGGAGTTTCAGAAACAGAAATACCCAGAGCAAGTCTATCCACAAGCCAGCAAGTATCTGAGGTTGCTAATATAAAGGACATACTGGGAAAAGTAGAAAGCTAATGGATGCGAAATGGATATTAGGACTAAGAGTGAATTCTTTGAAATTGGGAGAAGTTTTCAGAATCCCCTTTGGTTTGCTCTCACTGTTGAAGGGAGCAGCTAATGATACAGACAGTAGTAGGCTTGTGTAAGTATTGTGTTTCGTTGTATTGTAGGCTTTTGTTTGTTTTTCTATTTCTCAGCTATTGACTTTTTATCGGAAAACCAGGTGGTATAAAATTGGTTGTTTAGTTGAGTAATTACAGTCTAAGGCAATTTCTTCTCAATCCCCTTGTATATATCAGTCTTTCAACTAACAAGATTATTATAAAACATTTGCATTTTCACTGTATCCTTTTAATAGCAGAGAGGATCATTCCTGTTAATCAACTTCCCCTGTAACTAATACACATTATATTCTTTCCTCATCTTTTCTTTTGGGGGTTTAACAGGGTGGTAGGATTCCATTCTTTGTAAGCATTTGGGGACTTTTTGGTGCTGTAGAAATACAGAACAAACACAATAGGGTCTTGGTTCATGACTGGAACTCCTAGTTGCTACAATAATGCAAATAATAATAAATAATAATAATGTTGTCCTTGTCCTGCCCTATTCACAAGTGTTGGAATCTTGCAGAAATCTGCAAGTAAACTGCTGCTGAGTAGAACTGGTAGAAAATGTTGGAATTTCTGAAATTGTGATGAAAATTTGTTTGCACAAAATGTTCTGCATTCTTCATCCATCTCTGCTACTGATTCACTGGAACAGGTGTGGCTCATTATACTTCACCCTGAATGGAAAGCCCACTACCAGCCCACAAGTAGAGGAAGGAAGGGTCTGAGACACACAGCTCCATAGAAAAAGGAACCCTATGAGCAGCCAAGCCTGATGAGAACTCTTAGACTGGGGTTTCATCTAGTATTATTTTGGAATTACCTTTTTGTTAATAAAGTCAGGCTTCAGGAAGAATGTCTGTTGACTCTACAAAGAGTATGTAGCTTACATTTGGAGCTGGGTAGGAGCTCCACTTTCTTACACCTGGTTACTCTTTGTTTTAAGAAAGACAGAATGAAAGGATATGGCGAAAGAATGATCCAGTGATTTGGAAGCCACAATGGGACTTGGGAGACAGGGTTCAGTTCCATGCTTCACTATAACATGTAACTTAGGGCTAAATCTTTAAAGATATCTAGGTGCCTATTGGGATTTTCAAAAGCATCTAAGCACCTAACATATATTGAAATCAATGAGTTTTAGGCACCAGGATTCTTTTGAAAATCCTACTAAGTGCCTAACTACTTCTAAAATTTGGCCCTTAGTGCATCTCTACTCAGAGATTTAGGTTGCAGTAAGCCAGGTTGTGAATGGATAATACAATAGCCTGTCATGCACTAAGTCAACATGTGGACCTTGCTACCACATGCTAAGATTTCCATAGTATCACAGAATCGTAGAAATGTAGGGCTTGAGGACGTCGAGAAGTCATCAAGTCTAGCCACCTGTGCTGAGGCAGGACGAAATAAACCTAGACCATCCCTGACAGGTGTTTGTCCAAACTATTCTTGATGGGGAGTCCACACCCTCCTCTGGAGAGAGGCTTAACTATCCTTATAGTTAGAAAGTTTTCCCTAATATCTAACCTAAGTCTCCCTTGCTGCACATTCAGCCCATTACTTTTTGACCTATCTTCAGTGGACATGGAAAACAATTCATCATAGTTGTCTTTATAACAGCCCTTAATATATTTGAAGACTGTTAGCAGGTTCCCACAACACATACACCTAGTCTTCTTTTCTCAAGACTAAACATGCCCAGATTTTTTTTAACCTGGCCTCATAAGTCAGGTTTTCTGAACCTTTGATCATTTGTATTGCTCTTCTCTGGACTCTCTTCAATTTGTTCACATTTTTCCCAAAGGGTGGCACCCATTATTGGACAGTATTCCAGCTGAGGCCTCACCAGTGCCAAATAGAGTTGGACAATTTACCACCTGAGTCTTACATCTGACACGACTGTTAGTATACCCTATAATATTTTTTTGCAACTGCTTCACATTGTTGACATACTGCTGTTTCAAACAGAAATATGTCAAAATGCCCTACAGAACTTTTATGCACAGCAGCCGGGATCATGCAGCCAATTATTGTGTAGCAGCCTAGTGCACTATAGATTTCCATCCTGGCTTGCCATACACTGGGTTTCTGTGTAGACAAGCCATTAGTCTCTCTGTGCCTTTGACTTTCAATGACACTCAGGCTCCTGAGTGCCTACATTACAGGAAAAAATTTCAGTTATTTCTTCAGGCATAGGACTGATTCTGTTATCAGTGACCACTAATATAATATAAAAGGTTTTATGAATAATTTGGCTGAGAAAACAGCATTAAAAAGGATTTGTACATTTCTGGCACATAAACTGGATCTGTATATGGAAGGAAACAAAGAAAACATGCCCATGGTATTTCTTATTAAGGCCCCTATCCTGAAAACACCTGCACACATACATAAAGTCAATGGACTTTTTACAGTGTATAAAGTTAGGCAGGATCCAGGCCCAATTTATAAACACACTAAGAGGTTAAACTCGGTCTTTGGAAGTCAAAGAAGACTACACACACATGTATAAGAGCAGAATTTGATAAACATTATAGGTAGGGCCCTACCAAATTCATGGCCATGAAAAATGCATCACAGACTGAAATCTGGTCTCCTACCATGAAACCTGGTCTTTTGTGTGCTTTTACCCTATACTATACAGATTTCACAGGGGAGACCAACGTTTCTCAAATTGGGGGTCCTGACCCAAAAGGGAGTTGCAGGGGGCACGTGGTATTGCCATCCTTACTTCTCATTGCCTTCAGAGCTGGGTGGCCAGAGAGCGGCAGCTGTTGGCCAGGTGCCCAGCTCTGAAGGCAGCAGCCTGTCAGCAGCAGCACAGAAGTAAGGGTTGCAAGACCATACCATACCACCCATACTTCTGCGCTGCTACCTGCAGAGCTGGCTGGCTGGAGAGTGCTGGTTGCTGACTGAGGACCCAGCTCTGCAGGTAGCAGCGCAGAAGTAAGGGTGGCATGGTATGGTCTTGCCACCCTTACTTCTGTGCTGCTGCTGACAGGCTGCTGCCTTCAGAGCTGGGCACCTGGCCAACAGCTGACATTCTCTGGCAGCCCTCCTCTGAAGGCAGCACCGCCGCCAGCAGCAGTGCAGAAGTAAGGGTAACAGTACCGCAAGCCCCCCTACAGTAACTTTGCGACCTCCCCACCCACAACTCCTTTTTGGGTCAGGATCTCTACAATTACAACACTGAAATTTCAGATTTAAATAGCTGAAATAATGAAATTTACAATTTTTAAAATCCTATGACCGTGAAATTGACCAAAACGGACCGTGAATGAGGAAGGACCCTAATTATAGGGCAATGTCTTGTTGCTTGTTCACAAATTCCTCAGGGACATTTTGAAGAAGCATATATAGTAAGAAAATTCAGAAAATTACCCATTTCGGGCAAACGATTTATTACAATATGTATTACTGCACGTAAGCTCTTGTTGGCTGTAGGCATCTGTATAATGCAAAATTTGCTTTTCACATACTCTTTAAAACAACTTTGAAGAACATTACACAGAGAGTGAGATTCTTACTTCCTTGAGGTCCCTTTATGCCAGGTAAAAGTGACAGAGCTGTATAAAGGCTATCTTCCAAGGTAAACCCTGGTATAAGGGCTCAGGGCAGGACAGGTATGTCACTGCTGTGTAGGACTTCAGAGATTCCAGGCAGCTCTGTGACCTAGGGAGGTTGTATAACTGAGAGCCCCCCCCCCCCCATGGGACCCACTTTAGTCCCAGAACTGTCCAGAATCAGGAGGGTGCAAAAGTGGCTTAAAGCAACTTTAGCCCTCCCCACTTTGCCTGGACAGCAAATCTTCTGCAGAGTCTTTAATTTTGTGATGAAGCAAAGGCTGCATTCAGATCTTTTCTGAATGATCTCAAAACACCTCTTTCTCCTTAAAGACAGCTGAAATCTAGAATATTAGAGGCAACAATGTATAATTTCCTCGTTTCCAAGTTTTTTCCAACAAGTAAGAAAGAAGCGGCTCAAATAGACAATTCTAAATTTAGCCCTTGCCCCTACTAGACACAGCATTAAGCACATAACTAACAGGCTCTGTCCCTAAGGAATGTATAGATAATAAGATTATAAGAGACTGAGTGAATCTTGAGGAAACCTCTTTTAATGTAGTGATCTTGAGTGGATCTGTTGTTTCACAATGGAGACATAGCAAAGTGCTGGACATTTGTTAGATTTGCTGATTGAATGAGCTCCTAAACCTTCATAGAGAAGTAGTACATCATAGTACCAGGTTGCTTTATGTCTCTCACAGCAGTCATGGCACAACTTCTCTCTCTATTTCCCCGACCCCCACTTCACAGTGTGGCTCATCGGACTCTCAATCGCCAGTAGCAGAACCACTGAACTTTATTAATATGCTATGCAAATGAAGGGCCCCACAAAAAGACTGACCACAAAAGAAAGTGCTATGAATAATGAATACTATTGACCCAGGGTACTCTCAAATAAACCTGCCTCACTAATGCCAAAAAAAAGTCCAGGAACTGTGCTGAGTTTTGAAACAAACAATATATTCAAACTTTTTAATAACAGCTTTGCAAAGGAACCTAACCTTCAAAATCATTATATTAATTAAGACTCACAATCTGACAGATTTTTTAAGTTGAACTAACAGATCTAAAACAGAAAATTACCAGAAATACTCTCCCACAGGAAGCTTTCTTACCACCCATTTCCGCAAACTTCCCACAAAATTAACTCAATCTGGTGTAGACTTGCCACCCATTAGTTTTTTCACCTGGACAGTCAGGTAGCTAATGAGATGTTCAATGTCAGAATAAAAGCAATATTGGTCAGGATTTTTGATTAATTTAGAAAAAAAAGAAGAGACTGTTTAAATGTAATGTTTCCTCACCACTTCTACTCCCTTTCCACTCCTAACTTGCTTAATCATGAACCTCTACCTTCCCCAGCCCCTTTTCCAGGAAACTTATTTTATATTCTATAGTATTTTAAGACACTAAAGCCCCAATCCTACAAACTGAACTATGGATGCAGACCCTTACTCCCAGGCAGAATCCCATTTAAGTCAATGGGGCTCTAACCAAAACCTGGGATTCACCTACAAGGATCACAGTGCAGGACCAGAGCCAAAGTAAGTAAATTAAGGCCTTAGTAGGACGAAGGTGTGAGGGGAGAAACGGCTGACACAACTATAAGCAGCAAAATAATGCATCCTGCTCATTCCTTCTCCAGTTATGACTGGAACTGTGCTAGAAGCCAGAATCAAACCCTGCCTCTGAATAACCTGAAATGGGACTGGGGCTGTGTGTTTTGAAATAGAATCCAATGCTGGATTCAGGGTCCAGAATGTAGGGATATAAAAGAAGGTACTAACAGTGATTCCCCCAAGTGACAGTGACCCCCTCATAATTTGTCCCCCACACTTTAAAATCCAACAGTTTCACCAAGTACAAACATCTCTTGGGTCTTCTG
>NC_048302.1:67187607-67213977 GCF_013100865.1 Trachemys scripta elegans
ATCTCTTGGGTCTTCTGTTAAAACTTGTAAGCTACTGTCTGTAGAAACCATTGATTAGATCTATCCTGTGAAAGATACTTTATTACTATGTAAAACTTACAAACAAGTTAATTGACTTTGTTCTTGAAGTAATTGATACAATGTAAACAAACACTATAAGCTGTTAAGTGATTTTCACTTCATTCAACAGCTCCTAGGACAGACCCCCACCCTCTGTGATTAAAGGGCCGGGAGTCTCAAATGAATTAGCACACACCCCGAAAGTGTTGAAGACAGTAAATTAAAATATGGTTAAGATATGGAATGTATGTTGATGAATGCTTGATGTACACAAAGGGTTAGGGAGGTGCCAGCCTAGAAAGGGAGTATCCATCGGCGAAGAATGTGTCAAGTAGGACCACCAGACAACCCCAAGGGTAAACTGGGATCCACCCCATCACCTGGAAAGATGAGAAACACAAACTTTGGACAGTGTGGAGCCACCAGAAATGTGCCACTTTGAGTCAGCAACAGCAGGATGAAACAGTTCCCATAGACTAACATAGGAATTAATTCCTATAAAGAATGGACTCTAAAGACTGATGACTTTGAGTCTCCAGTTCTGCCGCCAACCTCCAGGAGCATCAGGTGCACCTGACACAGACTCAGCTCCATCCTCATGACCAAGATACCTGGCCCATAACTTGGCATGAGAAACTTCTAGGCTGGTAACTATAACACCTATACAGAACTTGAATGAATGATTGTGTGAATGAATCTCTCTCTCTCTCTCTCTCTCTATTTATGTATGTGTGTGTGTGTGTGTGTGTGTATATATATATATATATATGAAATAAGTAGTCAAACAATGTTGTTTACTTTTATCTTTTGCTTTATCAGTATATTTACAATAAATGTGGCATCTTTGCCTTATCCCTCTTAATAAGATCCTGCTGGTTTTTATTCTATTGGTATAACAAGAATTCACAAACAGCACTCTCTATAATGCATCAATCCAAATGCTGTATCTAAACTACACCAAACTCTGAGAGCTTGAAATCTGGATTTTTCATTTCAGGCCTGTCTCTAACACTGATTCAGCTTAAGGTAGATTGGGTGTCCATTCTGATGTATTACTATAGTGGATTCGCAAGGAGAATAGTCCAAAGATACTACTTAGCTGAATTACCAGAATGCATTAAGTAGGAAAAAGTTGGGGTTAGGAAAAATTAGCAAATTAAGTGAGAAGCTTTGAAATTGCATCACCTACTATAACATTTATTTTTTCACGACCATGAATTTCCCCATCATGTTAGGAGATGGTCTAAAGGTAACATAAGAGGCTAGTCAGCCTAATTTTCCAGCATTTGAATAACTTTTTCTGCTTCAAAGTCTTGATTTCCCTATTTAAAATATTTTGACACATATCTGTGTTAGCATTATATAGACTTATCCCACAGATTGGGTTGTTACTTAATAGAAATGTACGTGCTACATGTTCATGCTACATGCATTTACACCCAATAAAATGGATCTCTTTTTTATCTGCCTTAACCATGAAGTCAGAGTTAAACCAAGGATAAGTCTGGTCTTTATTTTATAACTTTGCACAAAATGTTTTTCTTTATATTTGTTTATCTAACACTTTGCTATCTCTTCAGAAAGACATGTAATACAGCAAGTAGCATGATGGTTGTGATACAAGACACATAAACAAGAAATTGTAAGTTAGTTCTGAAATTCAGGGTTATATTTTCTTATAAATGCACATGGTCAACTCACATTAGCATTAGGTGGAATTATGGAAGAACTGAAAAGAAAATTACATTCCTTTGGCTCTTATCCTCAGCCGTTTGCCTGCCTTCCTCTCTCCCATGCTTAGAAACTGAGTTAAGGTTGAAAGATATTTCATGCTTTGCTAGTTTGTCTCACAAATCTTTATATTATATATATATATATATATATACACACACACACTTTGTATTTTTTTTAAATGGATGGGCAGTTACTTCCATGAACGGTTTCACTGACTAAAGTGTTCACAATCTGCCTCTCTGCAACTACAGTGTGTTCACTAGAAACATCAGTTCAAGCTGAAAATTCACATTTCTTATTTTTCTCTTACACAAGTTTCCATTTCACTAATGTGGATGTACATCAGGACTTAATGTTCTTTTGTAGTTTAACATAGATTGTCCTTAAACATAGTTGTAGACAGGAGGAGTATACTGAATCTAATTCCTATTATTAAGACTATTTAAATTTTGAATAAATAACAGAATGATTACCACAGGATATTTTCATGGAATTAATTAATTTTGTGTGATCTATCTTTCTTATAGCTAGAATGGTCCATTGCAAACACAGCCCTAATCTAGTACCAGAAGAAAAATAGAATTAAATGTTTCTCATTAATGGTGGGTGGTTTTTTTTCCGGTGGTGAATAAATTGATTTGCAATACATCAAGAGAGTAACAAGATGCTATCTCTTTGGTGACACAATAAGTCTATGGGCTAGATATACAAAGGGAGGTGGGTGCCTAAATTCAAATCCTCAAAACACCCCTCAGGTGCCACCTAACCCTGTAGGTGCCTATGCTTCTGCTCATAAAGTCCCCTAGGAACCTAAATTCCTGTCTGTGTACACATTCACAGCTGCCTAACTTCTGATAGCAGCCACCTAGCTTGTGCCTAGCCCTCAGGGGGATTCAGAAATTAGGTATTTCCCCATCTATCTTGCTGGTGGAGACTGAGCCAGTAGGTACACTCTGAAGCCTTAGAGCACACCTACCACTCTAGGCCCACCTCAAAACAGAAGTGGTGGAGCAGCAGCAGCAGGGACTTTAACCTGACACTTCCATATCCCAGGGAGCCAATCAGGCTCTCACTTCATTCTCTGACTCAATGAATATTTAAGTAAGTGTCTCATACAAAGTAGGAGAGAGAGACCCAGTCTGGAATACCTGTGGGATTTAAGAGGGGGTTGTACCATCATCATCTCCCCCTCCATTTTTTCAGACACATGACTTCAGTCATACATGCATCTGAAGAAGTGGGCTTTTACCCATGAAAGCTTATACCCAAATAAATCGGTTAGTCTTTAACGTGTCACCAGACTCCTTTTTATAACTTAGGTGACTAACAAAAAAAAAAAAAAAAAAAAATTCACAGCTGGAATGCTGAGTGGAGATAGGGGACTATGTCCCTTTGAAGGACAGGGCTCCGGCTACACCTCTCTCTTCTGCATTTCCTTGGCTAGTTTAGGCAGCTCACCGTTCAGTGTGCTGAATGTTGTGAATCTTATTCTTAAGGCCTTAGCTCTCCATATGCATCGAATAAGGAGCCTGGGTTCCTAACTCGGGGCTGTGGATTCCAGTAGTCATCAGGGCACTTAAAGTTAGGCACTGCAATGCTTGGCCTAAGTCTCCTTGTGGATTTATCCTTAAGTATTAAAACTAAAATACCATTTATCACATTTATTTATAGAACTAGACAAAATACATCTCTTTCATCCTCCAGAATGCAGATCCTTTCAGCCATTTACACCTGAGCCAGGTGTTTAGGTACCATCCCACTGTCTTTTTCCATTTCTGTCTCCAACCACATTTTTCCCTTCCTTCTGTGTCTGTTTTCCTCCTTTGATGTTTCATATTAGGAGCAGCTGCTAAAGAATAGCACAGCATTCCTTTACCTATGGTGCCAGCTGAATGCAACTGACTAGTTAATTTCAGAGCACCAGTGCACTGCAGATAAAGCACTTTCATGAAGGAGCTGCTATTTCACTGTTACTTCAAAATGCTAGCAAGCAATCATTTGTTAAAAAGAAGTTAGTCTGTTACCCAATCAAGTGATGTTCAGAGAAGGTTGATTTGTGTGCTTCATTGTTTAAATATATACATAAAATAAATTTACCTTGCACTCTAAGTTCTTGTAAATTTTCAGTAATACTGTGACTAGGATAAAATTGATCAAATTATACGCTTCAATTAGTAGTTATTGCAAATACAGAGTTTCCCAGTCATAAGTCATTCATTCAGAGTTCCTGATTTATGCAAATATATTTGTAAATATTTGCTGGATAATTTGCATAAACATGTTTCAGCATATGGGTTGTTCACGAACTATTTTCTTTCTTGTTGTGTAATTGGTCAGGTAACCCACATTTCTTGTCCCCACCTTCTAAAACTAGAAAAACAAGTGATGAGTAGTAAATAATCATTTACAGGTAGTATGAATTTTCTTATATTAAAAGAACCTCTAAAATTCATTAAAGTGTCAGCATTCATGAATATCTTCACAATATTCTGAATAGTCAACAATAATACAATCCATGAACAAAATAAATGTAGTGCTTTTATTCATGTAATACTTGCCATTTATGCATGAAAGGTAGTAAGGATGTAGCAGGGCAGTCCAATAGCCAGCTAGCGTAGTGGTCAGGCGGTGGCTCCTCAGTTCTTTATGTCCTGGTCATTCTAGAGGGGGCCCTGGCTCAGTCATATGTGATGGGCCTCAATCCCTCCTCAGTGTCACTCTACTCCCCTTAGGGTTCTGTCCACAGCAGAAGTGCAACAGAGCAAGATAGGGGACCCAGGCCCACCCGCTCCACCAGGTCCCAACCTAGGGGACATTACAGTGCCCAAGCCACTTGTTAGTCTACCTCAAGTTATACTCCCTCCTAGGCCACCAGGCTGTGGCTCCTCCATTTGGGGCACAGTCACAGACTTAGGAGTATCTGCTTAGTCTGCCAGTGGAACAATGTCCAGTTCTTCACTGTCTTGAGTTTGCAGCTCTCAAAAGGAGGATGGAGGTGGAGATCACTTCCTGAGTAGCCATAACACTACTGTAACCACTTCTTTGACATCTCCAGGCATCAGCCTCACTTCCTGGTGCAGTCTGTAGCATCTTCCCTTGGCCTACCAGTGCCCTTTTAAACTATCCCTCTAATTGGTGTATCCCCTGTGGTGGGCCCTCCCTAGTGCAGTATTGCTCTAAGCCTTGCCTTAGTGTGAGGTCTGGTGCTGGTGGCTGTGATACATGTAGATATCAATGACAGAGAAAAGTAGGAGAGAGATCCTGGATGCCAATTTTAGGCTGCAAGGTAAGAGATTAAAGTCCAGAACTTCTGTAGTAGCATTCTCGGAAATGTTTCTGGTTCCATGTGCAAGATCAGTTAGACAGGCAGAATTACAGGGTCTGATTATGTGGATGAGAGGATTGTGTTGAAAGGAGGGAATTTAGGTTTATGGAGAACCTATTGGGAAAGGAGGAGCCTATACAGAAAGGATGGCCTTCATTTAAACCACAATGGAACCAGCGTGGTGGCATGTAAAATTAAAGAGATTGTAGAAGATCTTTTAAACTAAAGGTTTGGGGGAAAAGTTGAAAGGTGGAGGAACACATGGTTTGGACAGAGACATCCCTTAGGGAAGGATTTATTAAAAGGGAGATCCTTGTAATGAAGAGAGGATAGAAGTTGATAAAGTACAGATAGGCATTACAGTCAAAGGAAAAAGTATGCCATTCAATTACATCATACAAAGGATAACTAAACAGTGACAAATTTTATAATCCTTGTACAGAAATGCTAGAAGTTTAAATACTAAAATGGGTGAACTTGTGTGCATGTTAGTGAATGAGGATATTGAGATAATAGGCATCACAAACTTGGTGGAACAATGATAATCAATGGGACATGATAATATCGTGGTACAAAATATATAGTAATGACAGTGTAGGTTGTGCTGGTTGGGGAGTGGCACCATATTTGAAAGAAAGTCAAATATAATAGAAATCTTAATGGAGTGAAGTTGTGCCATAAATTTGACTGTGGATAGAAATTCCATTCTTGAATATTAAGAGTATGAGTAGAAGGTATATACTACCAAGCACTTGACCAGGATAAAGAATGTGAAATCCTCAGGGAGGTTAAAGAGGCTACAAAATCAGAAAACCCCATAATAATGTGGTATTTCAACTATCCCTCTAGTGGCCAGGTACATGTCACTTCAGAATGGGATGCAGTGATAAAATTTGTAGACACCATTAATGACTGCTTCTTGGAGCAGTCAGTCCTGGAAACCACCAAGGGAGAGGCAATTCTTGATTTAGGCCGATGTGGAGCACAGGATCTGGTCCAAAAGGTGAATACAGTGGAACTGCTCAGTAATAGCAACCATAATGTAATTAAAGGACATCCTTTTAGGGGAGAAAATATGAAAGAAACCCACCACAGTAGCATTTAACTTCAAAATGGGAAACTACACAAAAATGAGGAAGCTAGTTAAACAGAAATTAAAAGTAACTCATGAGTGAAAATACATGGAAGCTATTTTAAAACACCATAGTAGAGGCTCAAACTCAATGTATACCCCAAATAAAAGAAAAGTAAGAAGACCAAAAAGGTCACATGGCTAAACAGATTAAAAGAGGCGATTAGAGGCAAAAAGATATCATTTAAAACTGGAAGTCAAATCCCAGTGAGGAAAATAAACTTTGGCAAGACAAGTATAATTAGGCAGGCCAAAAAAAGAATTTGAAGAGCAACTAGAAAAAAAACAAAACAAAAACAAAACCACCACACACCACACAAACAGCAATGTTTTTTTAAACTCCATCAGAAACAGGTGCCAAATGATCAGTGGGGCACTGGACGATAAAGGTGTTAAAGGAGCACCCAAGGAAGACAAGGACATTGCAGAGAAGCTAAAGAATTCTTTGCAGGGTCTTCACTGCAGAGGAGGTAAGGGAGATTCACACATCTGAACCATTCTTTTTAGGTGACAAATTGCCCCAGACTGAGGAGGTGGTTTTGGAACAAATTGATAAATTAAACAGTAGTAAGTCACTAGGACCAGATGGTATTTACCCAAGAGTTCTGAAGGAACTTAAATATGAAATTGCAGAATTACAAATTGATATGTTACATATCACTTATCAACTTTGGTACTAGATGACTAAATTAGGGTAGCTAATGTAATACCTTCTAGAACCGATGCTGGCAATTACAGGCGAGTAAACCTAACTTTAGTACCAGGCAAATTGGTTGAAATTCTAGTAAAAACAAAACAAACAAACAAAACTGAATTATCAGACTATTAGTTGAACATAACATGTTGGGGAAGAGTCTATATGGTTTTAGTAAAGAGAAACCATGCCTCACCAATATATTAGAATTCTCTGAGGAGATCAATCACACACATGGACAAGGATATAGTATACTTGGACTTTTAGAAAGCCTCTGACAAGGCCTCACAGCAAAGTCTCTTAAACAAAGAGACCGGTTATGGGGCAAAAAGGATGGTCCACTCTTGGATCAGTAATAGTTGAATGATCGGAAACAAATCCTAGGAATAAGTGGTCAGTTTTCACAGTGGAAGAAGGTAAATAGGTCTTTTAAAGAGCTGTACTAGGACAAGTGCTGTTCAATATATTCATAAATGCTCTGGAAAAAAGGGTAAACAGTGAAATGGCAAAGTTTACAGACAATGCTAAATTACTCAAGATAGTTAAGTCCAAAGCAGACTGTGAAGAGTTACAAAGGGATCTCACAAAACTGGGTGACTGGGCAACAAATGGCAGATGAAATTCAATGTTGATAAGTGAAAAGTAATGCATACTAGAAAACATAATCACAACTATATATACAATTTAGCTGTTACTACTCAAGATAGATCTTGGAATTACCATGGATAGTTCTCTGAAAAAACATTGGCTCAATGTGCACCAATAGTTAAAAACGTCCTATCAACTTTAAGAACCATAGGGAAAAGAATAGATAATCCAGATAATGCCACTATCTAAATCTATGGTGAGTCCATACCTTGAATACTGCATTCAGTTCTGGTTGCCCCATCTCAAGAAAGATACATTTGAACTGTAAAAGGTACAGAGAAAGGCAAAAATTAGGGGTATAGAACAGCTTCCATAGGAGGAGATATTAAAAAGGCTAGGACTGTTCAGCTTAGAAAAAAAAGAGACAGCTAAGGGGACGGGGGGGTATATGGTAGCGGTCTACATAATCATGAACAATATGGAGAAAGCAAAGAGTAGTATTTATCTCTTCACATAACACAAGAACCAGGAATCTCCCAATGAAATAATAGGCAGTAAGTTTAAAAATTAACATAAGGAAGTACTTCTTCACACAACAGTTCATAGTCAACCTGTGGAACTGATTGCCAGGGGATGTTGTGAAGGCCAAAGCCTGTAATTGGGTTAGAAAAAGAATTAGATAAGTTCACAGAGAATGGGGCCCCATCAATGGCTATTAGTGAAGTTTGTTAGGGACACAGCCCCATGCTCTGGATGTCCCTAAATCTGACTACTAGAAGCTGGGCCTGGATGACAGAAAACAGATCACTCAGTAACTGCCCCATTCTGTTCATCGCCACTGTCAATGGTCCAACCCAGTCTGGCCATTCTTATGAGTTTTCATTTTGTACGTCATTTACAACTTTTCAATGAATCCAGAAGCTAGTGTCACATCTGAAATTCCAAGAGCAGAGGAGAGACTATTTTTAAAGTTCTAGTAGGAGTTTAGATACTGTCTAGACACAATTGCACCACTTCACAGCAAGCTACAAAAGTTACCATTAAAGAGGCAACATTTATGTGCCTTGGCATCAGTTATTTTCTATTGTTCTAGTAGGAAATTGCAATTTCCTAGGTACTTCTGTGTGGTAATTATGGAGATGGAGGTGGGAGAGAGAGCGAGTGCATGGCAAAAGTCTCTCCCTTTTGTCATGTCCTTTCTTCCCTCTTGGCTTTTGTTGTATCCACCAGGCAAGGTATTAAACTTTAACAGAACTTTATTTACAGCGGAAGTCTCTTTTCCAAGCTGTAGCTGCACACCCCGTAGTTCTCCCATCCTCCTCTCTCCTTCCTGTCCTTTCAGACTCCCAACAGCCAGTACTCCCAGTTCTAATACAAACAGCATATAAACACCACATTCCCTTCTCTCAAGAAACTTTCCAAATTAAAATAAACATTGTTGTTCTAACCCCAGGAACGAATATGAAACAAGACACTATACTGTTGGCAGGAATGTTACACTGAAAACACTAGATACTACATAACAGTCTTTAGTCCAGGCAGGTGGTCGTCTAAGCCTGACAGGCTGTCTCAAGCCCCAGTTCCAGTTCAATGTCTTGTGTTGGTTCTACAGTGAAGTCATCCAATGCAGACTGGGTGTTGGCATAATCTCCTTTTGGTGTATAGGCAGGTGCAAGATAAGCATTCCATACCCGCCCATCAGAAAGTCAATAGGTGTATAGGCAGGTGCAAGATAAGCATTCCATACCCGCCCATCAGAAAGTCAATAGGTGTATAGGCAGGTGCAAGATAAGCATTCCATACCCGCCCATCAGAAAGTCAATAGGTGTAAGGTCCCTTCTTCTCTATGATTTTAAGAGGAGCTGTGAATTTATGGTCCCCTTTGCATAAGATTCCAGGTTTTTGTATTCCAAACAAAGGAACCACACAAACTTTAGTTCCTTAGCACCCCGCCATTTGTCTGTGAAAGCCTTAGACAGTTGAACAGAACCAAGCAAAGTCTCTCTCTCAGCATTACTTAGTGTCCTTGAAGCAAATGTAACAATCCTCTGTGTTGTCCTCATGAAGTTGTGTGAGGACAGCCCCAAGTCCATAATCAGAAGCATCAGTAGTTGCATTATTCAGTCCTGCATTGCCCACAATTGTAAGTACTGGACTATGTACAATCAAGTCTTTCACCCTTTCGAAACTAACTTGTACATCCATTGTCCACACTAAGGTTGAACTTCTCTGTAGTAATTCTCGTAACAGTTCAATGACAGAAGCATATTTTGCATACCAGGAGGTAAGACCCAAGAAGGAACGTAAGGTTTGCAAATCTGTTGGAGGAGGAGCATTTGAAATTGCCAGGATATGATCTGGATCAGGTTTTAGTCCAGCCTGTGAAATTGTATGCCCCAGAAAGGAGAGTTCAGTTTGTCTAAATTTGCATTTGGACCTGTTGAGCTTGAGGCCTGCTTTGCTGATGCAGTTTAGTACAGACTGCAGGTTATTGTCATGTTCCTCAGTAGTATTTCCAAACAATAATATCATCCAAATAGCACTGAACTCCATGTTGATTCTTCAGAATCAATGACATCATTTTTGGAAGGCCCTTGGGGCTGATGCGAGACCATATGGAACATGTTTAAAATGAAATAGTCCCTCATGTGTAATAAATGCTGTGAGGTCTCTGCTATCTTCATGCAACATAACCTGGTGGTATGTGCTCTGCAAATCAAGAGTAGAAAACATCTTTGCTCCACGGAATTCTGCAAATACTTCTTCTATGTGAGGAAGAGGATGGCTGTCAATCACAATAGCTTTATTTGGCTCCCTCAAGTCCACACAAAGGCGAATGTCTCCACCCTTCTTCTGCGTCACTACTATAGGTGAAACTCATTCTGAGGAGTTACTCTCTCCAATAATGTCCTTTTGAACAAGTTTTCTAAGTTCCTCTGAAACAGCTTCCCTGACTGAAAATGGTAAGCACCGTAATTTGTCGTACAGGCATCACATTATTCCGCATTTTAACTTTATGCGGAAACCCATAAGCACAGCTGAGTTTCTCCTCAACCTGGAGTTGGGTCTCAGCTGAAACTGGTGTGTGTACCGCAAGAGTGCTTTGCTGAGGAAGATCAATTCGTCCATTAACTACCCTGAGATTTAAAGCAGCTAATAAATATCTGCCAAGGGTAGCAGTGCCTTTGTGGACAATGTAGAATTCCGCAGTTACACAGCAATCTCCAAAAGTAACTATTGCTGGCAGGCAGCCATGTACTGGAATATGGTTTTTCAAATAGCATACCAAGTGAAGTTTGGGTTCAGTAAGAGGCACATCTTTAAAGTAATGCAAATAGAGGGAATCAGGTAGTATAGATACTGCTGAGCCAGTGTCCAACATTAGCTGAATAGAATGTGATTTGCTTGAGGGCATGGCAGAAACATTTACAGTGCACTTTATCTGTTCTGGAATATATGCAGTAGTGATTTTGTCTACACTCAGCACAGTAACATCTGGTATTGTAACTGCATGCACCTGTTGATTGAACTGGCTACTGTGACATACTTTGCAAAAAGATTGGGCATTTTGCTAATGATTGCACTGAGCTACTTTTGCTGGACATCCTGTGTAGCTTGCAAGATGTTGTGGGGATCCACAGTGAAAGCATGCTTTTACTGTATTTTGCATTTGCTGATTCAGTGGCTTTTCATTAGTTTTCCTTTTGCAATTGTTTGTCTGCAGTGATAGTGAACTTTTCTGCAAAGGAGTCACAGTCTGGACTGGGCTTCCTGTATCTTTGCTTATTATTTTGGCTTCAGCTGTAGCTGACTCAATCTGAGTAGCAATGGTTATTGCTTTTTCTAGTGTAAGTTGTGGTTTGAGAAGTAAGCATTCTCTTACATGAAGCATTGTTGTTTTCTCAATGAACTGATCTCTAATCATCTCATCTGCCACATTCCCAAAGTCACAAGTTACAATCAGACTCTTCAGGGAAGCCATATACTGCATTATAGTCTCCCCTGGTTTCTGCTCAAGCTGGTGAAATCTGTAGCGATTAGCTACTACATTCACTTTTGGCACAAAAAAGTTCTTTAATGCAGTGAGTGCAGTCTCATATTTATCATCTGCAAGGGGAAAAAAGTGTAAAATATACACTGTCCTTCTGCTCCAAGGCAGTGGATTAACAGAGCAGGCTTTCTTACTTCAGAAATCTCTGTAGCACTGATTGCAATCAGATAAGTCTCAAACATACGGATCCAGGCAGTAAAAGCAATGGGAGGCTCACATGGGCTTTGCAGAAAGGGTGCAGGTGGGTTCAGAGCAGAATACCCATCCTCATCACCAAAATGTTGAATCCACCAGGCAAGGTATTAACAAACTTTAACAGAACTTTATTTACAGTGGAAGTCGCTTTTCCAAGCTGTAGCTGCACACCCTGCAACTCTCCCAGCCTCCTCAACTCCTCCCCCTCCTTCCTGTTTCCTGTCCTTTCAAACTCCCAACAACCAGTGCTCCCAGTTTTAATACAAGCAGCATCTAAACACTACAACTTTGTCCCCCCCCCGCCTTCAGAGTCAAGTGAGCATTACCTCATTGCAGTCCCAAACTGACCAAAGGAGGGGAGGGGGGAGTGTTACTCACTTGAGAGTCCAACAGATCCTTTGTTGTTGCATATGCCAGTGTCCTTTGTTCCTATGAGGCTGGGCTGGGTTTGTCCCATACATGTCCCTCTACTTCTGGAGAGCTTTTGCCTGGGCTTGTTTTAAGCCATGAGGACACATTTTCAGCCTCATAACTATAAACATGAAATTACAACCTATAGTATTACCATAAACAACAATAACTATAACATCATCATAACAACAATGATCAGTACATCAATAGCTTTCCAAAGACACCCAACATGACAAGCTTTGCATTACATACCACACAATCATATTATAAGGATGAACATGGAAGGTGTTCCCCTGAGGTACAGAACATCACACCTCCCTCCTTAGTTTACTGCAAGAGGGTTAGTCAGTGACTATCTCGAAGGCAATTTGTGTTATAGTTCTTTTGGCATACAGCCATTAATGCCATGAGGCAGCGTGCCTCAGTTTCCCCATTCACACAAAGCAAACCAGGTTTTTCATGGTTTTTCTGCTGTGATACGCTTTAAACCTGTTTACAGATATTAATTGAAAAGTAGCATTACCATAAGGTTTAACATCCATGTCAAAATTCTTATCCCCAAAACTTAAAACATTTTGGTATTAATGTTATCTCAGATGTGCGTTTACAGGTATCTTTATAATATCATGCCTTCTGTTCAGATATTCTAGTTTGAGGCTAGTTTGTTCATTACCCATGGTGTTCTTTGACTCTCTCCAATGTAATCAATCACTGGCTTTTCCTTCCTTCTAGTGTTCCCCTCTGTGGGGGCTCTTAATTTTATGTTTCTGGAATTTTGGTGCCTCAGGATCTTGTAAGATAGGTGTTCAGGGGGATCCTGCACATTGGCTGACCGTTTGGGGAGCTGTCTCCCAACCCCAGGACCATACATATAAAGAAAATCCAGCTCCCCTTTTGGGGTTATCCTGTGTTTCACCCCCCAGCACTGAGTCCTTCCCTGACCCCTAGAGGACTGTGATCTGTGCTCTCTGGGCTTCAAGCAGCTTTCCCATAATTGCTCTCACCAGTCTGGGGAAAAACACCCCCTCGTAGCAGGGCAAGGCACTCACCACCACGGCATCTCCTGCTGGTCAGTCCGGGAATTAGCTCATCCAGCTCAGGAGCACCCTCTTCCGGCCGCTTTCTCCCTTACCAGCTCCTCTGCAGTCCCTATCTCTCTACCAATTCAGGCACCACGTCCCTCCCAGACCATGGTGCCCCACACCAGTAGCCCCACTCTCTGGGTCTCCCCTCCTAAGGGAACCCCAACCCCCTATACTCACCATGCTTCAGTGGCTACTGCCAGTCATCATCTAGCCCCTTCTCTCAGAGGCAAACCACAGTCTGAAATGGCCACTCATCACTGGCAAGGGGGTTGAACCTGCTGCCTTTTCTTGCCCTGGCTGCCTCCCTGCAGCCATAGTATCTCCTCAGGCCTTTGCTGCAAGGCTTCAGCCTGGGAGGTCACTAGGCCAGAGCTCCCCAGCTCAGCCTACCCTTTCCCAGTACTGCTCTGTCTAAGGTATCCCTATCTCTTCCAGGCTGCTGGAGCAAAACTGATTTCTTTTCCCCAGGAGCCCTTTTTAATACTGGCCCAGGTGGGCCCTGATTGGCTGCCTCAAGATTGCTTATGTTTGGCTCCCTGGGGTAGCCCTTTCCAAGGGCTGTTTTTAACTCCTTCCAAACCAGAGTGGGGTGACTGCCCCGCTACACCCTTCTCTGTCGGTTGGGGCATTTGTATTCTGGCAAACTACCACCTGGCAATTTCCTGGTCCCAATTCTTCTGTTATCACAGGCATTGGAACTGCATCTTGATTTAAAGAGAGACAGTTACTTTCCAAAAACTTATCAGAAATAGCATCCTGAAAAACTGGGACCTGGATTGGGGTACCCTCCGCCACCCCTTTCTCTGTCCCTGAGAAGTCAGCTGTGTGACTGCTCCCTTCCAGGAGGTCAGTTACACAGTTCCTTCTCAAAACCTAGGTCACAGGCTGAGTGCCTGGATGCTGACCCAGCTATCCTCCTAGGTTCCTGGGCATCCTGTCCCAAGTGACTAGTGAGGAGACATTCCTATGCCCCCACTGTTGCTTCCCCAGTTTCATCCTCTGGCCCATTCTTAAAACATATTTCTCTGTGCTCCCTAAGAAGAGCTCTGTCTCTTGTTCATCTGCAAAACTCTGCCAGCTAACAACTGGGACAGTTTCCTTAATCACTGACAACACCTCTCCTGCCCCTAAGCCTGAGGGCATGTTGCCTTCTGCTGGAAAGGAGCTAATCTCAGCCCCTCCCATACTTGGAAGCATACTGCTTCCCTGCATTACAGAGTCACAGGAATCCTCACGCAGCTCAGTGGTTTCTGAAATCCCCTGCCCCTTCTCTGGGATCTCCTCTGGGACACATTGCTCTATGCTCCCTAGAGCCGGGTCTATCTCTGGTTCAGCTGCGACCTGCTGGCAACTAACAACCTGGACAGTTCTCTCCCTGGCAGGCATTACACTCCCATCCCTTCCTAATGTGGTGTTGCCTCCAGCTGCAATGCAGGAGTTGGTCTCAACCACCCTCCCCCCTGGAAGCATGTGGCTTCTCCCTGCTGCAGAAGAATCAAGGAGACTCTCTCCCATTCTCTCAGCAGTTCCTGAGACCTTACCCGTTCCCTCCGGGGTCCCAGCATAAAACTCCCTGCTGCAGGCAAATACTTTAACCCAAGCTACGTGGAAAAAATCATTACCAAGGAGCAGTTGAATAGGAGTTGTTCCATTACCCCCACCATCAAAGCACTTTCCAAACCTTCCCAGACCACATGGATTTTAGCTAGTGGTACAAGGAATCTGTTTTTGCCCACCCCCACAATCTCTGCCATTTGGCCAGGTAACATTCTGGCCTTTGGGACCACACACTGCTTAACTAGAGAAATCTGGGCCCTGTATCCCTCTGCCCCCCAGTATTCCCTGCCATAAATTTGGACAGCCTTAACATGCACCATATCTGGTTCTGCAGAGGCTAACCTCACAAAACCAATATGATAGGTTTCATTGCTTGGGGGCTTTCTGTGTTGAGAACAGCAGACCTAACGTGAGCTATTGGTTGCCTGCTTCCTCCTAGCACAGGTCATTTATTCCTCAGGTGATCAGATGAATTACACTGATAGCACCTTATGGGCTCTTCTGCTTTTACAGGAGATTTGGGATAAGGGTTAGAGGAATGTTTTTGGGTAAGAGAATGTTTAGGCCTTTCTGGGGCCTGCCCTCAATAGACACCTATTTTTTTTTTTAATTAATAGAGCTATCTTATCTCCTAGAACTGGAAGGGACCTTGAAAGGTCATCAAGTCCAGCCCCCTGCCCTCACTAGCAGGACCAAATACTGATTTTTGCCCCAGATCCCCAAGAGGCCACCTCAAGGATTGAGCTCACAACGCTAGGTTTAGCAGGCCAATGCTCAAACCACTGAGCTATCCCTCCCCCAAAAGCATCAGCTAAAAAAGCCATCTCATCCACAGACTTTACATCTTTTTCCCATAGACACTGCTTTACATCAGCCTTACATATGCTTAGGGAATGCTCTTGAGCAACAAGATCCAACATTCCCTCAAAACTTGCCACCTCTTTACCCTTCACCCATTTCCTCAACAAATCTTTCATTTTGTTTACATATTCCCCATTACTCATACTAATATCCCTCTTAAAATTCCTAAATTTAACTCTATATGTTTCAGGGGTAATCTGAAAACTTTGCAAAACAGTATCTTTAAATTTACAATAGTCTAAAGTATCTTCAATAGGCATTCCATTGAATACATTCCAAGTTTTACCAGTTAATTTCGCAGTCAGGGTAGGAACTCTCTTACCATCAGGGATTTGATGTATTACACACAGCCTTTCAAAAGTAGTCAGATATTCAGCAATATCATCCTCTTCACCTGTCTGCAGGACATAAGTGTTCCCATTTGTGTATTTTTGGAGTGATGGGAGTCGTTGGAGTTGGGGCATTCTTGTTCTGCTTCTCTAGTAGGTTCAGTTGGTGTTTTCGCTCTCTCTCTTTCTCCCCGCTCTCTCTCTCTCTCTCTCTCTCTCTTTCTTCCATAGCCCTTCTGTGTGCAGCCTCCTCTCTGGCTGCCTCCACCTCCATAGTTTCTTGGGCCATAGCTGCTTCTTTGAGCCTCATTTCTGCCTGCCACATTTGAAACTTACGGTCCTTTTCCTTCTCTGCAGCTTCCAGTCTGGCCAGCTCTAGTTTTGTAGCTGCCTCACTGGTAGTCATTTACAAAAAAGTCATGCTTTTTTATACTTATTTCCCTCACCTGAAATAAACAAACAGAAAATAACAAAACTGTGACCTCCTCCTTACTGTTCTTAGTCAGTGCACTTAAGACTCACTTAAAATCACAAATATCAGTGCTTAAAGTGTGAACTTCACTTGGAGTAACAAGATGCACATATACCCTGCTCGCTGTGCCACTGTGACATTCCCCTCTGGTGTTATCTGGACCGGTGATCTGCTAGGTCACTCCAATCCTTGACTCCGGGAGCCAGCCTTACCCTGCTCTGCTGTGAGAACCCCCAGTCCTGGGCTGTTCACACACAGCCTCTGCCATGTAAACTGCTCCCAGCTATTTGCAACTGAATGACACTAGCCCAGGGGTGGGCAAACTACAGCCCGCGGGCCACATCCAGCCTGCGGGACCGTCCTGCCCAGCCCCCGAGCTCCTGGCCCAGGAGGCTCACCCCCATCACCTCCCCCGCTGCTCCCCCTAACCCGCAGCCTCAGCTCGCTCGATCCGCTGCCGGCTGCAATGCTCTGGGCGGCGGGGCGGGGTGCTCCTGGGGCAGCGCAGCTGCAGAGCCCGGCCTGACCCATGCCGCCGGCCACCGGTGCTCCAGGCAGCACTGTAAGGGGGGAGGGGAAGTTGATAGAGGGCAGGGGATTTCGGGGTGGTGATCAGGGGGTGGGGGAGTGGATAGGGGTTGGGGGGAAACAGGGGGTTGAATGGGGGCAGGAGTCCTGGGGGCAGTCAGGAAGGAGGGGGGGGTTGGATGGGGCGGCAGGGGGCAGTCAGGGGACAGGGAGAAGGGGTGGTTGGATGGGGCAGGGATCCCGGGGGAGCCATCAGGAATGAGAGGAGGGGTTGGATGGGGCAGTGGGGGTCCAGGGGCAGTCAGGGGACAGGGAGCAGGTGTGTGTGGGTGGGGCAGGGGTCCCAGAGGGGCCGTCAGGAAACAGGGGGGGGTTGGATGGGGCAGGACTCGGGGGGACAGATAGGAGGTGGGGGCTGGGCCATGATCCCCTCCCCTAACTGGCCCTCCATACAATTTACAAAACCCGATGTGGCCCTCAGACCAAAAAGTTTTCCCGCCCCTGCACTAGTCAATATCTCCCGTCCCAGACACAACCCTAGGAACCTCCATCTTGCCGTGTCCAGTTATGCCCACTGTATGCTGCAAACTTATATGAGTTTGTCAATTTAACAAAGAAATTGATATGTATAAGGCTTGTTATCCCAAGGGGAGTCTTTGACACACTTCAAACTAAACACACTGCTTCAGGTAGAATAAACAAACAAATTTATTAACTATGAAAGACAGATTTTAAGCAATTATAAGTCAAAGCATAACAAGTCAGATTTGGTCAAATTAAATAAAAGCAAAACACATTCTAAACTGATCTTAACACTTTCAGTGCCCTTACAAACTTAAAAAGAACAGGAGTACTTGTGGCACCTTAGAGACTAACAAATTTATTAGAGCATAAGCTTTCATGGACTACAGCCCACTTCTTGGTATGCAGCCGAAGAAGTGGGCTGTAGTCCACGAAAGCTTATGCTCTAATAAATTTGTTAATCTCTAAGGTGCCACAAGTACTCCTGTTCTTTTTGCGGATACAGACTAACACGGCTGCTACTTTGAAACCTTACAAACTTAGATGCTTCTTCTCACCACAGGCTGACTGGTTGCCCTTCAGCCAGGCTCTTCCCTTTGATCAGCGCCTCAGTTGTTTGGTGGTGGTGTCTGTAGATGGAGGTGGAAGAGAGAGAAAGAGCATGACAAATGTCTCTCCCTTTTATCATGTTCTTTCTTCCCTCTTGGCTTTCCCCCTCGCCCTACAGAGTCAGGTGAGCATTACCTCATCACAGTCCCAAACTGACCAAAGGAAAGGGGGGGGGGTGACTCACTCGAGAGTCCAACAGATCCTTTGTTATTGCATATGCCAGTGTCCTTTGTTCCTGTGAGGCTGGGCTGAGTTTGTCCCCTACATGCCCTGATGAGGTGAACTGCCCCTCTGCTTCTGGAGAGTTTTGCTTTAAGGCTTGTTTTAAGCCATGAGGACACATTTTCAGCCTCATAACTATATACATGAAATTACAACCTATAACATTACTATAACAACTATTACCATGACATTACCATAACAACAATGCTCAGTACATGAAACCCGAAGACACCCGACATGACAAACTTTGTAATAGATATCATACAATCATATTATAAGGATGAACATGGGGATGTAGGGTGTTTCCACGAGGTACAGAATGTCACAATATGTTTTTTTCTAGTGTGTATATCTTCATGCAGCTCACCAAGTATCTGATCAGCATGTATCCTTAATGTAAGTAAACTATACCACCTGGGGAAAGTCAGAAAATATCAACTCAGAAAAGATCAATAAAAAGAAAGGCATGATATATTCCAGGGTGAAAAGCAGATTCCACGTTATTAAAATGACAGAACCCGAATGCAAGATAGAGTATGGCAACTTGATGGACTCCCGAGACCACGGGAACTGTTAAGAAAAGGTGAGATATGTAAAGTAAGAAATGTGTTGGAATAAGTCATGAAAGACTGCAATGTGAGAGGAGGTAATATAAAGTGAACTATAAAAGCCATATATAATGTATGAAAAACAAATGGTGTAATATCAACATAATCAAGATCCCTGTATTCTGGATTTATAATTCTGAAAGGAATAGTCAGAATTTTAATTAAGACTTTCACTTCACAATAGATTGTTTGAAAAAGTTTACAGTACGTTGAGCATTTGAGGTACTTCATACAATTTCCAAAATATTCAGGACATTAAAGAATATAGCTTTCCCTACAACTAAACCAATTTTCAGAGGGAAGCAAGAATACTTGTATATAAAATTTATAAGATGAAAAATGGGACAATTACATAAAGAAGCAGACACACTACTGAGAGCAGCAGAGCAAGCTGAGAGCCAGGAAAACAGGGTTCATTAGATTTCCATCTACAATATTCTAAATTGCACAATATGTAGAAGCAATAGGTCAGATTTTAAACATTCCCTACTGTGAGTTAAACATTTTCAGTTGATTGTTATATAGTTTGTAATGAGATCCTGTAATTTCCATATTTTGATAAGCTCTGGAATTGTTTAATTGGTGATTTTGCACAGCTGAAAGACCAATGTCTTACTGTAAAATGGATTTTCAAATTTACAGCTGTGAAATATAAACTATGAATTATAGTTAAAGGGACCTCATCTGGAATTTCAGCTTTGGGCCTATGTGATTGGAGTACACCTTGTGAACATTATCATCTGACCAACTGAAGTTAAATATGCATGGATGTAAGGGTGATGCTTTTGATAGGGTGGGCTGTAGAGAAGGTAGTTGTGCTAGTATTTTTCATCCAAGCTACTAAGTTTTGTGTTTGGGCAAGTAGTTGACCATTTTCTAGTCCCAGCCTAGACATTTTGGAGCTGCCTGGTGGCCCACATTCCTTGTTAGGACATGATGGGATGAGAAGGGGAACTGTTTGGGTTGGTGCTGCTTTACCTCCTGAGCCAGCCACTCCCCCGGTTCATGCCAAAGACAGGCTGTGAACACAGAAGTAGCAGAGTGATAAGTCAGACAGGAATCAAGCCTACAATCTTCTCCACAGTCAGGCACTTAATCTATTGCCCATGTTTGGCAAGTGCTGCAATTTGCATTATATGTTGACCTTCCTTTAACTCTTTTTTGGTTTATTTCTATGGATTAAAAATATAGACTTGCCATTGAGAAGCAGTAAAAGCCAGGGGAAGGGTAGGCAAGACAAGCAGTATCCGGTTTCTAAGTCCCAATACCTCTCACTGCTAAAGAGGAGGGGAAGCAGATGCGATTAGATATTATGGAGAGGAAGAAATCACACCACCTGGCACAGCTTGTACAAACAAGTCTGGGGCCCTCTGCAAAGCCAGTTTATTGGGACCCTCAGGTACAAAACCAGAGATTCTGTATTTGAGCTTCTCCACAACACTTTCCCCAGACTCCTAAAACATGCAAAATGGTGATGGGAGGCAAAGAGTGGGTTGGGGGAAAGAAACTTCAATCCTGTGGCGAGAAATAGATCTTGTGTCCAGAATGCATGTATTTGTGGAGGGAATTAGGGGAACAATGGATAGAAGCTTCTCATTAAACAAGAGGAGAGGGAAACCTATGATGTCCTTCAGGGATGCATAATAATGAATAAGACACTCTTTCCCCTGGCATCGTTCAAGTTATTATTGCAACAGAGCTCTACCTGTCTGAAGGAGCTCATTCACCACATGGACCTGGAACGTGAACAGTAAGCATCCATTAGCATTTCAAGCCATCTCTGGTGGGGTGAGTACTCCAATGATCGGGGGGCGGGGGGGAACTGCAGTTACCAGTCTTGCAGCATTGTTGGAATGGGCACTGTCTCTGACTTTGGCACCCAGATGTCACATGGGACATCCGTGCAGCTTTGGTTGTGTCTTTTCCTTTTTTCCATATATGTAACTCAGACCTAAACTCAAATGTAGTTTGGTTAGATGGAGGTGATTGTTGATGTAGGATAGCACTGGGTAGGGACATTGGAGCAGCAGCCAGAGGGACAGCAGGAGGGACTTGGAATTCATCAAAACAACCAAACCAAAAGGGTGGAGCGGGGAAAGAGAAGATAACATAGCAGATCTAAGAAAATATGAAAACTACAGCAGCTCAATCAATTTCTTGCCCAGTATTTTTCACCTCCTGATCAATCTGTTGTCTATATTTTATCTATTCAGTTTGCTTGCTATAGAGGCTATGGCCTTTTCTTGATATCTAACACACCAAGCATACATTTGGAACTATATAAATGATAATAGTGAAATTAAGAAGAAGTGTATATGCTGATAAAAATAGATTCTCTGTATAACAGACATGCTGAAGGAGCAATGTAATGACTATAGATCTCCATAGCATTGGTATTCTATGACCATATCTTAAGATTTGCTATAACATAGCCTCAGAATCATGAAATACAGTTTAAGGAACTGACATTTCTACTATATCCTACTTTAAGGTTGATCAAACAGATCCTTTAGAAAGATCAATAAAACACAATTGTTTCATTTCTCTAAAACAGCCCCAAATGTTCTAGAGATTGCTTTTCAGTTTGTTATAGATTCATAGATTCTAGGACTGGAAGGGACCTCGAGAGGTCATCGAGTCCAGTCCCCTGCCCGCATGGCAGGATCAAATACTGTCTAGACCATCCCTGATAGACATATATCTAACCTACTCTTAAATATCTCCAGAGATGGAGATTCCACAACCTCCCTAGGCAATTTATTCCAGTGTTTAACCACCCTGACAGTTTGGAACTTTTTCCTAATGTCCAACCTAGATCTCCCTTGCTGCAGTTTAAACCCATTGCTTCTTGTTCTATCCTTAGAGGCTAAGGTGAACAAGTTTTCTCCCTCCTCCTTATAACACCCTTTTAAATACCTGAAAAATGCTATCATGTCCCCACTCAGTCTTCTCTTTTCCAAACTAAACAAACCCAATTCTTTCAGCCTTCCTTCATAGGTCATGTTCTCAAGACCTTTAATCATTCTTGTTGCTCTTCTCTGGACCCTTTCCAATTTCTCCACATCTTTTTTAAAATGCGGTGCCCAGAACTGGACACAATACTCCAGCTGAGGCCTAACCAGAGCAGAGTAAAGCAGAAGAATGACTTCTCGTGTCTTGCTCACAACACACCTGTTAATACATCCCAGAATCACGTTTGCTTTTTTTGCGACAGCATCACACTGTTGACTCATATTTAGCTTGTGGTCCACTATAACCCCTAGATCCCTTTCTGCCATACTCCTTCCTAGACAGTCTCTTCCCATTCTGTATGTGTGAAACTGATTTTTTCTTCCTAAGTGGAGCACTTTGTATTTGTCTTTGTTAAATTTCATCCTGTTTAACTCAGACCATTTCTCCAATTTGTCCAGATCATTTTGAATTATGACCCTGTCCTCCAAAGCAGTTGCAATCCCTCCCAGTTTGGTATCATCCGCAAACTTAATAAGCGTATTTCTATGCCAATATCTAAGTCGTTGATGAAGATATTGAACAGAGCCGGTCCCAAAACAGACCCCTGCGGTACCCCACTCGTTATGCCTTTCCAGCAGGATTGGGAACCATTAATAACAACTCTCTGAGTACGGTTATCCAGACAGTTATGCACCCACCTTATAGTAGCCCCATCTAAATTGTATTTGCCTAGTTTATCGATAAGAATATCATGCGAGACCGTATCAAATGCCTTACTAAGGTCTAGGTATACCACATCCACAGCTTCACCCTTATCCACAAGGCTCGTTATCCTATCAAAGAAAGCTATCAGATTGGTTTGACACGATTTGTTCTTCACAAATCCATGCTGGCTGTTCCCTATCACCTTACCACCTTCCAAGTGTTTGCAGATGATTTCCTTAATTACTTGCTCCATTATCTTCCCTGGCACAGAAGTTAAACTAACTGGTCTGTAGTTTCCTGGGTTGTTTTTATTTCCCTTTTTATAGATGGGCACTATATTTGCCCTTTTCCAGTCTTCTGGAATCTCTCCTGTCTCCCATGATTTTCCAAAGATAATAGCTAGAGGCTCAGATACCTCCTCTATTAGCTCCTTGAGTATTCTAGGATGCATTTCATCAGGCCCTGGTGACTTGCAGGCATCTAACTTTTCTAAGTGATTTTTAACTTGTTCTTTTTTTATTTTATCTGCTAAACCTACCCCCTTCCCATTAGCATTCACTATGTTAGGCATTCCTTCAGACTTCTCGGTGAAGAATGAATGTTGCATTAGTGCAGATATAGGACAAAATGGGTGGGGTGGTGGAAGGGAGGCATAGTTCTGACCTCTTTTCTAGTGTGTTAGAGACTAAGGTCCTACCTCTGCAAAAGAAATCGCACATGCAAGCCTTCACTCACAAGAGGAGTCCCATTGAAACCAATGGAACTCAGTGCAAGTAAGGACTGTGAGCATATGCTGCTTTGCAGAATTGGGACCTGATCTGGCATACAGTTACTACAGTGATGATTACCTTAAACGCAGAGAGGGGGTAAATTGGGATAAATTGTTATAGCTCTATTGACTTTAATGGAGCTACAACAACTTACACCACCTCAGAATCTGACCCTAGAGTCTTCAGCAACCTTTACAGAATAATCAGTCACTATCTTCTATTCAAGATGTCTATTAATTCACTGACTGTCTCATAACCAAACTCCTTTTTAATATAGTGCTGCCATTAAAAACATACTATATACGTGAAGAATTAACTTACTAGGAATGTATCTTTTAATTCAACCACTATTATTTGTATTGGAGCTCACCAAACCAAAGTTCTTACTTACTGGTTAAGGACAAGATTGTGGCTTGCCCTGTGTGTCTGCATAAGGATAATAAGAGTTTGTGAAATGCATCTCTACGCTCCCCCAATCCTATTCTCTGTGGGGCTGCCACTCCCCCACTCACACAAATGCAAGGAGGCAAGGCAAGGCGTGACTGAAACCTTAACTCCACTCCCCCACTGTGCCAGCCAATGCATCTGAGTTGATATTGAGGGGGCATAATCTACTACTGATCTAAATCAATAATGGGTTACTTCCCTTCCTGGAGCAAGGAATGAGCCTGCAAGTGAACTGTGCTTCTCAGAATCACTATTCCCTCTTTCCTATACTCACAGTAAATTGTAAACTGACAGTCTAGTTCGAAAGGTTTTGGGTTAATAGATAACTGTGGAATGGTGATATGTACAGAGACCTATGTTTATATGGAGAGAGGAGTGAATTATCACTTCTGTATGAGGACAATTTTATGGCTCTGTGTGGTATTTCTCATTTTGAGGTGCTATGTTCTGACTGTATCATTTTCTCTAATTGTTTGTCTCACTTTGCTTTGGTCCTTCTTCTTACAATACAGACCATTAAATAAATATTGTGTGATGATTGTGATGCTCCCCAGGGGTAACCAGAGTTGCAAAGCACCTCACCACTACCTGCCCTTAGCATGAGGAAGTCTTTTCTAGGCCTGCTGTAGATCAGCTCCCTGAAACCACCAGCCTCTGGCCGCATAAGCAGGACCTTCCAGGCCTCCACAGGCCTTGCTCTCTCTGTGCATGTAAGTGATAGACACACACCAACCCTTGAGTCCCCAGAGCATTCCCTACAGTGTCAATCCCCTTATCCACTGAACACTCACAGAGTTACCAGGCCCACTGTCCCCAAAACAACAGTACACACCAGCTCATAAAATTCAACTTAGGGTCAGAACTTTGCTTAACACCACAGCACTTAGATATATTTATAGTGAAAGCAAAAATAAGTTTATTATCAAACATTAGAGACTCAAGTGATAATGAGTGATAGTGAGTAAGAATATTGGAAACAAATGGCTACATATAAAACAAAATCATAACACACTTTCTAGAAACTAAAATTAACTAACAGGTTCACCTCCCATCTAAAGCAGCTTTTCTCACCCAAAATTCTCTCCAGAGTTTTCATCCAAGCCTGGTTGTGACCCTTTTTTCATGAAGTAAATGTGCTGTTCATTCACTTCCTCAGTGAGGGATGCCAGGGTGTCTCCAATGTTCCCCAATATACTCAAGCAACCTTTGATGAGTACCTCAAGATTGGGTTCTCATCCACCCTGACCCCCATGTTTGCTTCTTCCTGTTATTTTTCTACCTTTGAAGTTTTTACAATCCTTCATTAACATTCTGTTCAGTCTGGTGAAAGGAGATCCATTGTTAACTATAGAATACTTTATTTACTTGTAAACAGCCAGCTAAATAAGCATTTCTTGTCTGACAGCAAACTTGTTTTCCACCTTTGTTGGTGACCAGTTCCTAGACACAGACTTTAAGAATAGAATTTTCAGTGTGTAACTCCTTACATAACATCTATACATGCACTTCTCAATAATACTGTTGACCAGTGTGACTCCGAATTTTATTTGAGACCTCACATGAAATTCTTTGCTGAACTAGAATGTACATGCCAGACCCAAGAGTCCCCTGTAACCCTTCTGCACCCCTTGCAAGTTAGCGTTAACAGGTTCATGGGTCACAGTAATGTGATTCATATGGCTTTATCTTTTGCTTACTTTTGCTCTTTTTTTCTTATCTCACTTGAGTTGTGAATTAGTTCCTCTTGTTTTCCTTAATACAATAAATGTTCGTAATAATTATAACAATCCACCCTCTTAGCATTACAAAGACAACATTTGGAGTTGCTAGGCCAAATTAAGAGCAACCAAAATGATTAAAGGTCTAGAAAACATGACCTATGAGGGAAGATTGAAAACATTAAGTTTGTTTAGTCTGGAGAAGAGAAGACATAACCGTTTTCAAGTACAAAAAAGCTTGTTACAAGGAGGTAGAAAAAATGTTCTCGTTAACTTCTGAGGATAAGACAAAAAGCAATGGGCTTAAATTGTAGCAAGGGCAGTTTAGGTTGGACATTAGGAAAAACTTCCTAACTGTCTGGGTAGTTAAGCAGTGGAATAAATTGCCTAGGGAAGTTGTGGAATCTCATCATTGGAGATTTCTAAGAGCAGATTAGACAAACACCTGTCAGGGATAAAGCAACAGAGGGTCCTGTGGCACCTTTGAGACTAACAGAAGTACTGGGAGCATAAGATTTCGTGGGTAAGAACCTCACTTCTTCAGATGCAAGACTTGCATCTGAAGTAAATGTGCTGTTCATTCACTTCCTCAGTGAGGGATGCCAGGGTGTCTCCAATGTTCCCCAATATACTCAAGCAACCTTTGATGAGTACCTCAAGATTGGGTTCTCATCCACCCTGACCCCCATGTTTGCTTCTTCCTGCATCTGAAGAAGTGAGGTTCTTACCCACGAAAGCTTATGCTCCCAGTACTTCTGTTAGTCTCAAAGGTGCCACAGGACCCTCTGTTGCTTT